>NC_136511.1:92723865-92728865 GCF_053919585.1 Euprymna scolopes | reverse complement strand
TATATATGTATGCATGTATATATATGTATGCATGTATATATATGTATGCATGTATATATATGTATGCATGTATATATATATATGTATGCATGTATATATATATGTATTCATGTATATATATATATGTATGCATGTATATATATGTATGCATGTATATATATATGTATGCATGTATATATATATGTATATGTATGCATGGATGTATATATGTATATGTATGCATATATATATATGTATATGTATGCATTGATATATATATGTATATGTATGCATTGATATATATATATGTATATGTAGGCATGTATATATATGTATATGTTTGCATTGATATATATATATGTATATGTATGCATGTATATGTATATGTATGCATGTATATATATATATGTATATGTATGCAGGTATATATATATATATGTATATGTATGCATGTATAGATATATATGTATGCATGTATATATATATGTATATGTATGCATGTATATATATATGTATATGTATGCATGTATATATATATGTATGCATGTATATATATATGTATGCATGTTTATGCATGTATATATATATGTATGCATGTATATATATATGTATGCATGTATATGACTATATATATATGTATGCATGTATATGCATGTATATGTATACATGTATGCATGTATATATATATATATATATATGTATGCATGTATATATATATGTATGCATGTATATATATATATGTATGCATGTATATATATGTATGCATGTATATATACATGTATGCATGTATATATATATGTATGCATGTATATATATGTATGCATGTATATATGTATGCATGTATATGTATGCATGTATATATATGTATGTATGCATGTATATATATATGTATGCATGTATATATATGTATGCATGTATATATATGTATGCATGTATATGTATATATATATGTATGCATGTATATGTATATATATATGTATGCATGTATATGTATATATATATGTATGCATGTATATGTATATATATACGTATGCATGTATATGTATATATATGTATGCACGTATATGTATATTTGTGTATGCATGTATGTGTATATATGTATGCATGTATATATATGTATGCATGTATATATATGTATGCATGTATATATATGTATGCATGTATATATATATATGTATTCATGTATATATATATATGTATGCATGTATATATATGTATGCATGTATATATATATGTATGCATGTATATATATATGTATGCATGTATATATATATGTATATGTATGCATGGATGTATATATGTATATGTATGCATATATAAATATATATGTATATGTATGCATTGATATATATATGTATATGTATGCATTGATATATATATGTATATGTAGGCATGTATATATATATGTATATGTTTGCATTGATATATATATGTATATGTATGCATGTATATGTATATGTATATGTATGCATGTATATATATATGTATATGTATGCAGGTATATATATATATGTATATGTATGCATGTATAGATATATATGTATGCATGTATATATATATGTATATGTATGCATGTATATATATATGTATATGTATGCATGTATATATATATGTATGCATGTATATATATGTATGCATGTTTATGCATGTATATATATATGTATGCATGTATATATATATGTATGCATGTATATGACTGTATATATATATGTATGCATGTATATGCATGTATATGTATACATGTATGCATGTATATATATATATGTATGCATGTATATATATATGTATGCATGTATATATATATGTATGCATGTATATATATATGTATGCATGTATATATAAATGTATGCATGTATATATATATGTATGCATGTATATATATGTATGCATGTATATATATATGTATGCATGTATATATATGTATGCATGTATATATGTATGCATGTATATGTATGCATGTATATATATGTATGTATGCATGTATATATATATGTATGCATGTATATATATGTATGCATGTATATATATGTATGCATGTATATGTATATATATATGTATGCATGTATATGTATATATGTATATGTATGCATGTACATGTATATATATATGTATGCATGTACATGTATATATATATATATGTATGCATGTACATGTATATATATATATGTATGCATGTACATGTATATATATATATGTATGCATGTATATGTATATATATATATGTGTATGTGTATATATATATGTATGCATGTATATATATATGTATGCATGTATATATATGTATGCATGTATATATATATGTATGCATGTATATATATATGTATGCATGTATATATATATGTATGCATGTATATATATATGTATGTATATATATATATGTATGCATGTATATATTTATGTGCGCATGTATATATATGTATGCATGTATATATATATGTATGCGTGTATATATGTATATATGTATGCGTGTATATATATATATATGTATGCATGTATATATATATCTATGTATGTATATATATATGTATGCATGTATATATATATGTATGCATGTATATATATATGTATGCATGTATATGTATATATATATGTATGCATGTATATGTATATATATATGTATGCATGTATATGTATATATATATGTATGCATGTATATGTATATATATGTATGCATGTATATGTATATATATATGTATGCATGTATATGTATATATATATGTATGCATGTATATGTATATATATGTATGCATGTATATGTATATATATGTATGCATGTATATGTATATATATATGTATGCATGTATATGTATATATATATGTATGCATGTATATGTATATATATATGTGTGCATGTATATGTATATATATATGTATGCATGTATATGTATATATATATGTATGCATGTATGCATATATATATGTATGCATGTATATATATATGTATGCATGTATATGTATATATGTATTCATGTATATATATATGTATGCATGTGTATGTATATATATGTATGCATGTATATGTATATATGTATGCATGTATATATATATATGTATGCATGTATATGTTTATATATATGTATGCATGTATATGTATATATATGTATGCATGTATATGTATATATATATGTATGCATGTATATGTATATATGTGTATGCATGTATATGTATATATGTGTATGCATGTATATGTATATATGTGTATGCATGTATATGTATATATGTGTATGCATGTATATGTATATATATGTATGCATGTATATGTATATATATATGTATGCATGTATATGTATATATATGTATGCATGTATATGTATATATATATGTATGCATGTATATGTATATATATATGTATGCATGTATAAGTATATATGTGTATGCATGTATATGTATATTTGTGTATGCATGTATATGTATATATATGTATGCATTTATATGTATATATATGTATGCATGTATGTATATGTATGCATGTATTTATATATATGTATGCATGTATATATATATATGCATGTATATATATATATATGCATGTATATATATGTATGCATGTATATATATGTATGCATGTATATATACATGTTTGCATATATATATATTTGAGTGCATGTATATATATATGTATGCATGGATACATATATATATATGTATGCATGGATACATATATATATATGTATGCATGTATATGTATATATATATGTATGCATGTATATGTATATATATATGTATGCATGTATATGTATATATATGTGTATGCATGTATATGTATATATATATGTATGCATGTATATGTATATATATATATGTATGCATTTATATGTATATATATATGTATGCATGTATATGTATATATATATGTATGCATGTATATGTATATATATATGTATGCCTGTATGTGTATATATATATGTATATATGTATATGTATATGTATGCATGTATATGTATATATATATGTATATATGTATGTGTATGCATGTATATGTATATATATATGTATATGTATGCATGTATATGTATATATATATGTATGCATGTATATGTATATATATATGTATGCATGTATATGTATATATATATGTATGCATATATATATATATATGTATGCATGTATATATATATGTATGCATGTATATATATATGTACGCATGTCTATATATATGTATGCATGTATATGTATATGTATGTATGCATGTATATGTATGTATGCATGTATATGTATATATATGTATGCATGTATATGTATATATATGTATGCATGTATATGTATATATATGTATGCATGTATATGTATCTATATGTATGCATGTATATGTATATATATGTATGCATGTATATGTATATATATGTATGCATGTATATGTATATATATGTATGCATGTATATGTATATATGTATGCATGTATATGTATATATGTATGCATGTATATGTATATATGTATGCATGTATATATATGTGTAAGCATGTATATATGTATATGTATGCATGTATATATATGTGTGCATGTATATATATATATGTATGCATGTATATATATATATATGCATGTATATATATGTATGCATGTATATATATATGTATGCATCTGTATATATATATGTATGTATAAGTATATATATGTATGTATCAGGTCATGTATGTTGTGTCATGTCATATGCCACTGGTACCATGTTACCCCGTACTACCTGCCTCATTGTTGGGTAACCGGCGACTAAACTGGTTCCCCCACCAGACTTGTTTGGTGAGGAGGGCGGCTAGTCTCCCTGGAGGATTAAAAAAAGACCTTCCAAAGGGCTAATAAACTCTTTTTCTTGGTCAACGGCCAACTAGCACCGTGTATATTTGTTTTTGTGTATATGTATATTGGGGGGGGGGAGAGGGCTCCCGTAAGCCGTGGTGAAGGCATCTTTCTAGGGAAGCAAATCTCTGATTTAAAAAAACCATAAAGCGGGAGACCAGTACCCGCATTAAGCTGGTCTGCAGTTTAATTTGTTGCTGGCTATCTTGCTCTTGCTTGGTGCTGG
>NC_136511.1:92428865-92686365 GCF_053919585.1 Euprymna scolopes | reverse complement strand
GTCTGTGTGTGTGTGTGTGTGTGTGTGTGTGTATATATATATATTTATCCGGATAAGGCCAAGCTCAACAATAATTATTGGAGCTTATACAATAGAACAAGAGTATGAAATGAAGACACAAAACTATATATTGGTAGATATAGAATGGATCATTTATTTAATAATGGAATACAGGCAAATTTTGGGGGATAGAAGGGACTCTTTATGCCAGGGCATTTTGAAGCCTAATGTTTCTCATCAGAAGAGTAGAGAAGGTGCTAGGTAGCATGAGGAAGATGCGGCGTCTAGCCTAAGGTTCATTAGGGATGAAAAAGATTAAGAGGAATTAAAGAATGTTGGGAAGCTTTATTGAATTCTAAATAAATAAGGAGAAGCTTATTATATATAGTATGATATATAAGAATATATATGGTCTTTAACATAGTATTGAGATTAAGGAGTATATGTATTATGGTTAAATGGGGGTGTATTGTTGTGCGTGGTAATTTATCTTAACGGTTTGTGGGGTGTCTATTTTCTATGAAGTGGGTAATTTTGATTAATTTGGGGGAGGGTATGCAAGGTTGTAAAACTGAAAGGTAATATGCGACAATATATTTATAAGTTTCTATTGTTATGATATAGGGAGTATGATCAGAAGGAGGCGGTCGGAGATTAGAGTGGCAATGACTATGAGTGCGTATAACTTGATGTAAAAGGTTAAGTATACATATTGATATTAAAGTGGGGGAGTGAAGAAACCATAGTTACTTATGAGAGTAGTAAAAATATACCAAATAATAGTAGGGAAATTATAATACTACGAAAAATAATAGTAATAGCAATTATAATAATACTAGTATTAATAAAGCTGAAAATAAATTAGAATTAAAATTGAATATTAAAAAAAAATAAATAAAAAAAATAAATGAAATAAAAATAAAGGCAAAATTAAAAGTAAACATTAAAATTAAACATTAAATATAATGTTACCAATAGTTGTGATAAAATTGAATTAAAAAATGACTGTTAATAACTGTGAAAATGGAGATAATGGTAGCGGTTATGGTAGCAATGACGAAGGTAATAATAATGATATCAATTATAATGATGATTATAATAATAATAATAAAAACAACAATAATAGTAATAGTGGTAAAAACAGTGCAGTATAATAATAATAATAATAATAATAATAAAGGCAGTAGTAACAATACTTCTACCACTATCTCCACCATCACCACCACTATTACCAATAATAATAATGTAAATACTGTTAATACTAATTATTAGGAGTGCGTAAAAGAAAGGGATACAGACAAGAAGAATTTCCGCCATGCGTCCTTGTTCTAACTTAACAACTAGCCACTACTTGTGTTTCAAACTTAAAAAATAAAAGCACTTTAAAATAGTAAAAACACTTGTCGTAGCCCTGACGCACGTGCGTCAAATCTACTCCAAAACAAAATAATGGCTTGCTGCTTTAACAGTAAAAACCCAGTTGCACGCGTGGATGTATAAACATCGTTTCAGCTGTGCGATTTTGTTTGCACACCCACGCAAATTCAGTGGTTCTTAAACGAATTTCAGTTATTCGAGCGGGTGTCATTTAAGGCATCTTACGCCATAAAAATGTTATTCTTTTCATCCAATCGGATTACAGGGAAAACAAATTTTAAATGTTTTTTCTGAATACCTTCCTGAGGCCGGTCGGACAAGGATAAAAAGGGCATTTTTTGCCCACATCTAGGTCGACCTTTGAACACCATGGCGTAAACATCAACATCGACCCGTCCGCGTTTGGACGTTAAACACGCGCGTGCCCCTCAATTACTTCCTCCACGTGGATATGGGCTTGCAACCCTAAGGGACTTTTTATTCCCCTTTTTTATCTCTCCACTAAGTAATTAATTAATTCTTTGTAAAAAGACTGGTTATTTCTAACCAAAAACTCTTCCTCGTCTCCTTCAGAACATTCAATTAATTCAAAGACTTTCCTGGATTATTTCAATACGTAAAAAAAACATTCAATTAATTCAGTCAAAGACTTTCCTTGATTATTTCAATACGTAAAAAAAAACATTCAATTAATTATCACATATTATAGATCTTTTTATACCTCAGTTGAGGAACTGTCTTTTTTATTACATGGAAAAACATTGAATTATCTCAGTCACAGAAAGAGACTTTCGACCAAGAAGAAACTTTCGTATCTTCTCTTTTGATTTACAATCTTTTATAAAAAATAAATTTTGTAAATAATTTATCCATTCGTCTCAGTCATCCTTGCTTGCTTGTCTGACTCCATTTTACACTTGATTCTTCTTCTGATTCTTGCTTACTATTATTCAACTCAACAGTCAACCTCCTGAATTATTATTACCGGAGAATTTTAGGGATTAACATCGACGCACCCGTTAGTCCCGCAACACACTAAAGCTTTTTTCGTTTTGGAAATCAGCTATGTAAACGCAGCAATATTTTTCAATAATTATTTTTAAAAAAATTCTTTACAATCAATTTTTATTTAAAATTAAATTATTTTCTAAAATATTTTGTTTTTAAGTAAATTAAGAAATTAATTTTAGAAATAGTTTATATCCATCTTCATTCGAAAGCTTCAGCTTCGGTAGCTTTAACTTAAATTTTCCGAATGTCAGAACGAGGGTGGTCTGCGGGACCTACTTATCTCAACTTCACCCAATTACTAAAAATTTAAAAACAAACCCAAACTATGCAAAATACTGTTAGAAACTCACTCAGTGTATGTCACTGTGACATAGGCTGACATCGTTTTTTAACAATATTTTGTTTAGTTTTTATTTATAACTCATTTTCCCAAACTAACCGTGTCAAAGAGTCGGTCGCCATTTTTAATTTTCCAATACATCAGTAAACACTGTTTTTCGAGCTGAATGAACATGTTACATTAAATAAAAACACTAAAAACATATCCAGTTAGGTAGAAAAGTAACTTATCTTGCCTTTGATAACATTTATTTGGGTACTCCTGCAGTATTTTACCCACCGATTTCATGATCTTAGCCGAGCGTTGATCGACATCCGTCGGAAAACGCCGGAACATGGCGAGCGGTACGATACTCTATCAGCCAATCAGGGCGCTTCAAACGAACGCGCAGCAGACGAATAATTTTCATTGAAATTACACACATAGCGTTTCATTTCAGTTATTTTATTGTTCAAAGTAAAAGTAAAAATACACAGCCTTTCATTTCAGCTATTTAATTTAGCGATATCAAATCGCGGAAGGCTACCCGGTTGGAAAGGAGCTTCTTTCCACATCCTCTGAAAACCCTTTGCTCCCTACTTTGCCTCTACAGTCAGTAGAAAATCTTCCAGTCGGAACTAAAGATAAACAGTAATTGTTGTCCCCCCCTCCCCCTACAAACATTATTGAAAAAAAAAAAAAAAAAAAAAACTGCTGTTACTGTTTAATAACGTTTTGTTAAAAACAAACAAACAAAAAAATTGAAGTGTTTATTACTGTTGCTTACCCCAAAAAAAAAGCTATCGGAAAACAAAATGAACCAAAAAAAAAAAAAATATTCAACAAAATAAATTTATTTTACTTTAAAAAAACTTACGGTAAGTGTTTGAGATTTATTTTATCCAAATTTTTTGTATTAATTTTATCCATTTTGTTGTGTGTGTAATATTTTTTCCTTGTAATGTTGTTGCTATTCACATACTTTTAGCGTTCTTGCACCGTAGCTCCGAATTCTCGGCTTTCGTCAGCGTTAACGCCGAAAGCGTTCGTCAACGCTTGGCTAAGATCGTGAAATCGGTGGGTAAAATACTGCAGGAGTACCTTTATTTGTTTTATGACAACTATTTCGAATCTGTGTACAGTAAAATAAACCCATACTTTTTTATATAGAAAGAAATAAAGAGGTAAATTAAGACCTTAAATAAGAATAAACATTAAAGGAGGATACGTATATAATTACATAATAAAAATAAATATAGAAATAAACGTTATTTAGATTTAAAAAATAACATTGTAATAATATTATTTTTTAAATTGTTAAAAATATTTTTAAAAGTTAAATAAATAGGAATAATTTGAGATGATTGAATATAAAAGACTAAAAATTTAATCAAAGATCTAGTTTTTAAATTTCATTTAGAAATAAGAATATTCTAGAAAGTGGAATAAAAATCAGTTAGTGATTGAAGCTGTAAAAAAAAAAAAATAATAATTTTAAAGAGTTATCGAAGATAAAGAGAAAATAAAACAAAAAAAAATGAATATCAAAAGATAAACAAAACATGTTATTTCCCTTGAAATTTGATGTTATTGTATTTTTGTTGAATTAATCATGACTTACGTTTTCTTTATATTTTTTAATATATAAAATAACTCCTGAAATTGATTGTTATTAATTTCATGGTGCATGTTTAATTCCTGGTTAAAATATTTGTTTTGACCTATCTTCAATGAAAGAAATTTTACGAAAAAAATCAAATCGTTTTCGATATTCCTTTAATTGTATTTCCACTTTTACCAAATTTTTTTGCTACATAAAAACTTCTTGCATTTGAGAAGTCGTTTTCTCTTTTGCATCTGTGGTATGATTTGTAACCTTTTGAGTATGCTTTATGACTACAACCTTTTGCATTTGTTATTTTTTGTCTTGGTTTTATTTTGTAGTGAAAATTTTTGTGATAATGCAGGTTGATTGGAGTGATTTGTGAGGTCTCTGCTGGTCAAAAGTGGTTCGATGCTCTGACAGTAGAATCCAGAGTTAATAGACATTGAGTTAAGTCATTTAGGGTTGGCAAGAAATTAATATCTGAAATTTTACTTTGGTGTAGGGTGTCCTGCAATGATCAAGGATGTAAGCATATCTTCAGATAATGAGGTTGTACATTGTTGGTTGCTTCAACCACATGGTCTTTCAGAGGTACAGAGCATCACTTGTCTTCAGTCAGGAAATGAAGGACATGATAGTCTCCCATCATTTTTCTTCATCACAAAGAATTGTTGACAGTGGACAGATTTCACTGCAACGGATTTAATGTGCTGTAGCAGTAGGGCAGGTCGATTTTGGAACCTTGGTGATGCAATGGCGATGCTAGTTGGGGTTTGACATAGAAAAGACCTACATGAAATATTTTTTTCAAAATCGTTATCTTTGCTTGAGGAAATGACTTTAAAAGTTGAAAAATTGAATTAAAAGTTTTTCTGTGAATTGTCAAGAACGTCCCATCATCAACAAAAACTGTCCCTTGTGACGATGACCCGTTCTACGCATGTGCCAGATGACGTCATGACCTGATTTACTTTAAATAGTTTAAAAACTGAACAAATTTCATGTACGTCGCATTAGGTCAGTTGATTAGCGCGTTGGTTCATTATCTAAGCGTTTTGGGTTCGAATCGTGTGTGCGAGATGTCTTTCTTTTTTTTTTTTTTTTTGATTTTTTTTTAATTTAAATATTGAACCAGTGTTATTTAAGCCATTTTTCACGTAACGATCGTTTTTTTTTTTTTATTTTTTACTTCGCTTATCCACCCCCGTGTTTTTGTGTTTTTTTTTCAATGTTTTGATCCCCCCCCCCCCCCGCTTAAGTTTTAACGTTGTTTTCTTTTTTTACTTAGCTTATAACAAACAAACCTGGTCATTGACTTTGTCGTCGTAACGCTCGACAACTTCTGGGCGCGCACCTGTCAATTTGGTTCTTACTTAAATAAATTCAAATATCTTTCACTAACTCATTCTGGCTGGCCGATTTTATTTTCAAACTTCGCCTCAGGGCTTCGGGTTCGATCCCCCACCCCCCGCCCAACCCGTGTGCTTTTTTATTTAATACCACACTCACCTACAAACACCCGGGCAACGCCGGGTACCCCCCCCTCCACGCTAGTGAATTAATAAAATAAATATTAAGTGTAAAGATAAAATTATGTTTTTTTTGGTTTGTTTGTTTTTTTTTTTAAATAATAGCGGCCAAAGTTTGCCTTTTCGTTTCAGGAACTTTTTTGGGTGGAAACATTTTAGATTTTACCGTTATAAACACACGCTCATTATTGATATTGAAAATCAACGTTTGTTTAGCATTTAATGTGAAAACATCACGATTTAGACTTAATTATTTTGAAAGGAAAAACGAAAAAGACTTATTTAAAATATATATTATTATATTTCAAGTGTCTGCAGTAAATTTAAACATAACTTAATATTTATCAAATTCTATTTGAATTTTTATTAAAATATAGTAATACTCCAGTTTTATATTAACAATAATAAAACAAAAATTGCCATACAATTTTATTCTACACATTGTTTACGAAACATAACCACGTAAATTTTCAAGTTTTTCTACTTAATAAAAAATGCTTTGCAGAAAGTTAGTGGCAAATTTTTATTTCTTTTATTTTTAGGGAGTAATTGTTTTTATGCAGTAGTTTTCTAAAATTATAGTTTTAAAATCAGATAACCCACAAAGGTTAATACGAATAAATAAGGAAATCGCTTCAAAGGTTTTTCTGTAGTTGTGCATCTATATTATTGTGCTAAAATAACTTTATTAGCCATTCTTAACATGGGGAGGATAGAAGAGTGTGTTGTAACTATTCTGTACTTTCACCTAACAATTTAATGAGCAAAAATATCATAAAAATTAAATTTAATTTGAAAATACTATTAAAAATAGCATGGTAACAGATGCACAAGCACTAGTTTTTCAAACTCTAAACACATAACATGAATTTATCCATAAAGAGGTTCATTCTTGCTGTAGCTGTGCCATTTTAAAGGAGCTAAAAATGTCTAAACTAAACACTATTACGCCTCTGATTTGGTTTGGTCCTCTTTCTTCAATACTTCTAATTCAACTCTACAAAGTTTTTCATTATTTCTTATAACTAGCACTTATTATTTTGTACATATGAAATTGGAACATAGCCTACAACAGTTACCTTGAGTTATAATCCATTTATTTATTTTACTTTTCGGATTAGAATGTCAGTAAAAGCACAATGTCCAGTTTTAACCCATGGTTCACAAAATTTGCTGGTCCACCTTGTCGTTTAAGTGAAACAACACCCCAAACTTCATGACAAGTCATCCAGTTTAGTTATTTCCTAAAACAGTTATCCCCACTTAAAAATAGTGAGATTTCTAAGTTAATTGATAAGTAATTAATTAGTACTTGGTAAGCAATTAATCACCAATTGCTATTGTTAAGGGAAGGTTATATAGGACAGAAGGTCAATATATTTTGCTACAAGAGAGCCGAACAGATTGACAGGAAATCTCTTGCAGCAACCAAAGTGAAAAGAATGAAGGAACTGTATCGAATTCAACTTCAATCGTCACCAATGCTCGCAATAGTAACACAACCTCGTGACTAAACGACACTGTCCCATCCTCTCATTCAAGCTTGCTTTTTATGCAGTTTTTCATCCTGTCTCATTTGCATTGTGTGCCCTGTTTTCTTGCGAGACTACAGTTTATAAAACACCAGGCCCCATCTTTTTTCTCTTTTCCCACCCAACACTTCCCTGCAGCAAGTTCACCCCTCCTCCATCACGCCACCGCTCGCACGCACATCTACACAATGCACAAATACGCGGGCGCTTGCTACTCTGATGAGTATTACCCCCCCCCCCTGATCTAATGATCACACAGTGCACTGCAGGGTTGGTGTCCTAGTCCGCTTACTTCTGCGAGGGGGCACATTCATAGGTTCTGGCTCTGGTTCTGATTCAAATTTTGGGTTTGGTTCTGATTCTGTTTCTGATGCATCAGATGAACTATAATCCTCACTCTCTGATCTGTTGATTTCGTTCATCAGTAGCTCATCACTTGAGGATTCATTGCTCTCCTCTGTAGTTGTATGATGCACCTCAGAAGCTGGGCGAAGATCGCGCACATGGCATGGGGTTCCGTCAACTAGGACCGACTGCTGGCTGATCACCCCAGAGATTCGTCCTCGCTTTAATTTGGTGGTGCACTGGTTTCCAGGTAGTCTCGCCCAAACTGGATCCCCTACCTCATATTTGGCATGTCTTTTCTGGTTGACTGGCTGTGCAGCATCGATTCCCTTTAGTCTAACACGATATGTGTATATGGCATTGGTCGGCGCTGTTGTAGGTAATTTCCCATCCTTTGGCGTGACGTTATACCAATACGTGGCCTCCATAATGGTACATTGCTTTCTGGCAGTAAATACTACGATGGCTCCTCTCAGCAATGCCATTCCCTGATGGCACATGAGCGCATCGCAGTTGTAGTTAGACGCCCCATTCATCTAACAGCTGCCGAACTTGTTGGCTGCAAAAAGCAGCATTGTTATCCGTCAAGATCTCTTCCAGTGCACCCCGCTCAAAAAAGATGGATGACAAGATGTGAACAACACTTGCCGAGTCCTGTCTAATCATGTGTCGCCATACCGCAAAACGTGTGGGTCCACAATCGATAAGAGTTAGAAAGGATTTACCACTGTAATGGGTAATGTCCATCGCCATCCACTGCCACACCTTCTTGACGTCCAATTGTCCTTTTCGCCATTGCTCTGCTGCAGGATCAATAGACTGACATGTCTCACAGTGCCTGACAAACTGCCTGACATCTACCTTTGTCATTGCTGGGTCAACACGCTTTGCAAAATACACTGTTCTCTTGACACCTGGATGTCCGCTCTGTGCATGAATCTTCTTGATTTAACATGGGCTAATCGCGCCAATTGCAACTGTGCGAGATCAAGCAGTGTACTCCACACCCATCTTCACGGCTCCATATCATCTGTGAGGTACACGGGTTAGTTGGTCGGCACGATTACAATGTGATGTTACCAGCGTTACTCTCACTGACAGTCCATACTCAGAGACCAGACTCTTCAGCATATCTAGCTTTCGCCAGATCAACATCTCGCTGGCTGCGTTAGTGCGAATTCTTGTCCATCCTGAAAGCATGTCAGACATTCAGTGGTAGACGCAGAGAGAATCCGTGTATAGGTGCAGTTTCTTCGATTGCCATTGCAGTGCGAGATTTATTCCCTTTACAACAGCGTCCAGCTCTGCGAAGTTGATGTGCTGAGCATCTCACAGGTTGCAGCCAACATGCGTCTTCAAACACATTTCCTCCTTCCTCTAATGTGACTCCCAATGCCAATGAACTAGCGCCGACCCACATATTTATGTAGTCTGCATCAAGACACCATTTTCCACGGGCCGAGTCCTCCTTGTAGACTCTCTCCAGGGTCTCGGTTATCATCAGAGTTAGAAAAGCATCGTCAAGCACATCGTCCCAACCTGTGGTTACCAAATTTGCTCTGCGTTTGATTACACCCATAGCTACACAGAGCCAGCCACAGGCTGGTAAGTGTCCAATAAGTTTCCCACACCAGGAAAAAACGGTCCACCTCGTAACAACGTCAGGGATGCCTGGAATCCCACTGCCACACCTCCATCATAGGGTGCTGTCTTCCTTACAGATCCCAATACGCGCGCTCCATCCCTCAGACGTTCAGGATTCTTGCACTGCAGACCTAACTGAGCCAATTTTTCCCTGACACACGATGCAGATTTTATGTCCTCATTGATGTACACATCGTCAATGTAGGCTGATGTTACGCCCTCAGTGGTCTTTTCTTGAGACAACACCACATTCACAATGGTCTTCATGATCTGTAATGCCACATTCAGACAAAAGCCGAGTCATGTTAGGCAGTACCTCTGACCCTGAAACCACACTGTCTGGAATGGCCACAGCGTCTTATCTACTCATACCTGCAAATAGGCCTTCTGCAGGTCTAGTATTGACACATTGGAGCCCTTCTGGCGCCATTCCCTCAGTTTGCTGGCGCACACGTCAGCATTGGCAGTGTAAGCCTCAATGTGCTGGTTGAGCTCACGATAATCCAGCACTGGTCTTACTTTTAACTTGTTATGCTGGATAACCGCCATTAAGGGTATAAGACCCTTGGGCGGACCAAGCTTCTCGGAGTAGGGGATCAGCCATCCATCTTGGATCCATGCCTCAAACTCTTGCTCGTACTCATCATGAGCCTCATCAGGTATAGGGTATTCTGCGACGTGATTCTTTAATTCAGTTGGTGCCCTTCCCTCGGTCCACTTCCATGACGCAGTCATAGCCCACCTTAAAGTCAGGGCAATCAATGTGGATTGCAGCAGCACACACTGGGTTTTTTAAAAAAGTGCACACTCTCGTCTCTTTCGATGATCACTTCCCCCAGTGCCTTGATAGCATCGTATCCCAGCAGTACGTTGAACCCCAACAAATCCCCTCGCGTCACGAACACATTAATTTCTGCGGCCACACCAGAGTCCGTGTGGACCTTCATGGTTCCGGCTCCACAGCATGCTTGTGTCTCGCCGCATATTGTGGTGACTTTAATGTTCCTTTTAGTCGAGGTCTGACACCATCTGGCACTCATAATAGTATATGAGCAGCCGGAGTCGAAGAGCTGAGCAGGGCACTCTGGTTCAAGTACAGTTATTGTAGGCTACACATCACTTAGATCTTGTCTGGGGAACAGGGTGGTGCTGACATCCTGCTCCCTGACACGTTTCCCGCACAGTTTTGGGCTAGGTGCCCTATGCCGCCGCATTGGAAACAGTGCAGTCGCCCCCGCCCTTTGTTAGTGCAGCTTCTCGCAAAATGACCTCGCTGACCACAGCGGTAACATCTTCTTAGTCGCGGGGCTCAGACTGGGAATCTCCCTGGCCTCGTTCTGGGCTGCCTTTGTCGCTATCACAACTAGTTCCCCCAGATCCTCCTCCTCTCTGATGATAGCCCAGGCTCATTCCATCAAGTGCTCCATAGGCATTGCGGACACACTGGTAGAGGCTCTCAACAATTGCTTAACACGGATGGGAAGGCCGGCCAAAAATGCATATGCCAATGCCAAACAGCACAGCAAGTTTCTTCAATTCCGCAAAGAACACATCTACGGTTTCTCCCGGCATGAGCTTCCTGGAGGTGAATCTTTCATAAGCTATGCAAGGATCCATTTTTTTATAGCTGCCACATCAGCCTTCTCGGTGGCACTTAGTTGCTGATACACACTCAGAGCGCCCCCAGCCAATCTCAGGGGAATCAATGTGCACTTTCTTTACCTCACAGAGACTGCAGGTCAACTCGACCCTTTCAACCCAGTCAACAACAGATGTGGACTCATCAAATTCTGGAAGCAGTTTCAGATCAAACTTTGAGTCAGTCATTTTTCCCAGCAATAGCCGAAATAGCTTGTATTGAATTCAACTTCAATCATCATCAACGCTCGCAATAGTAACACAATAACCTCGTGATTGTAAACGACACTGTTCCATCCTCTCACTCAAGCTTGTTTTTTATGCAGTTTTTCATCCTGTCTCATTTGCATGTGTGCCCTCTGTTTTCTCGTGATCTTGCGAGACCACAGTTTATAAAACACCAGGTGCCATCTTTTTTTCTCTTTTCCCACCCAACACTTCCCTGCAGCAACCCCCCCCCTCCATTACGCCACCGCTCGCACACACATCTACACAATGCACAAATACGCGGACGCTTGCTACTCTGGTGAGTATTATAGGAACTGCTAGACAGACTGTTTGATATGTCTTCTTGTAGCTGTAAATTTCCTATCTTGTGATGTGATGACTTTGCAGTAAAGTGCAAGACAGAAAATTGTCAAAGTCTGCACTTGTCCTCCTAACAAGGAGGTAAAATTAATTTTATAGATACCCCTGCAATTATGTTCTTTTTTGTGGAAAATAAAATAATATATTGGTATTTATTATGTATTCTGGCTCTATTATTAAACGTGCAAATTTTGCAATTTTCAGGTTCCACTAGAACTGCCATATAGAGCAATTTTTAAATTAATTGATGGAACAAGAAGAAACTTAACATTTACTGGTCCTTTGGGGAAACTTTGTATCAATAATTATCAAGATTTGCCTCGAGTAGAATTTTAAAAAAGTAGTGCGCCTCCCGATCATTATCTGACAGCAGAAGAAACAAATTGAAGACCACAACCTAAGATATGCAGCTTAGAAAATTGGGCCCTTGAATCAAGCAAGATAGCTAACATTAACCACAAGGTTAATGTGTTTATGGACCAGAGGTGTCTATCCTCAAACACTATGATAAATTAAACATTCTGGTTAAATTTATCATCCAAGTCTATGCAGTTTGTTGATTGGAGATCAAAATCTACAATAATTTTTTCAACCAACAACAGTACATTTTACTATGATTCAGAAAACAAAACAGTTAACCAAAATCCAAATTACTGTTTTAAACAATTTAATATATAGTGCTTTTGGACTACTTCCAGAAAATATAATATCGATGATGCACTCAGATGAATTTGTGAGAGAAGAGGGCATTCAAACAATTTTCACCATTAAGGTAAATAGATATTTATCCATTAAATTTTATTAGTTTTCTCAATTCACCCAAACAATAGTCAGTTTTATTCATCACAAAAAATTTTTTTTTTTTTTTTTTTTCCAGAAATAGTGAACAACTAAAAAAATAAAACGGACTGAAAAAGAGTATCAATTTTGCAGCCACACACTGGTCAAATTTGATTTTTCTCAAAAAGTTGTATATGAGCAGGAAGCACATTATTACAAAGTCATTGTGCCAGCAAATTAGATCTTCATTTTCCTCGAAAGGAAATTACACAGAACAATTTAGTTCTATTATAACAGTTTTTATTATTGCATTCAATAAAAACTTAAAATACATGGTTCTGTAACTTGTATCAAGTTGTTATATTGTGTAATACATCTTCCCATATCTTTTTGAATTGTGAAATTTAAGACTTAGATGCTAATTAACATTTTTTACAATTTTTGTTTAATTAATGCAGTAAAAGTTGAGATATTTTGTTAGTTGCGATTCAGAATTAAAATTATAATTCATGTATATTGTCCTTTAAATGCATTTCATATAAATCCATTTTAATTGAATTTTTTTATAAAAATAGTGAAATTTCAAAGCCAGTGTTGTATAAAATGCTATGAAAATGACGGATTTCTCAACATTTTTCACGCGATTTTAAAAATTAAATGCTCAATTTTCTGTTCAAGATAGGAATCTAATTTTTGGTATCAGTTATCGCATCAAATCCTAACTATCATCACCAGTGCCATGTTGATTTTCTGAAAAAAGTTGCAAATCAACCTGCCCTATTGTCACAGTTGTTTTTTCTGTGGTATTATTTAGGGCATATGAACCGATGAAATTAAACAGCATTTTGTTAATGGATGAACTGCATGTGAACTAGAATTCATTTTTGAGATGAGCATTATATATATTAATTTATTTTTATTTCGGACTATTATTCTCATCTTTATTAGTTGGTTTTTTTTTTCATCTTTATTGGTTGTTGTTTTTCACAACATTTCGGCCAACTATTCCTCTGGCCTTCGTCAGGTGGTAACCGCGACGGATAGGAACTTCAAATCTCCTAACTGCATTCTCAGCCATCACTGCCATCCGTAGTTGGTGTCATCTCACCACGTTTTGGCCAAGTAAACCTCTAGCATGCTTTGGGTAAGATTGAAACCGCTATCTTCAGACAATGTCCATCTGGAACCGTAGAGATTCAACGTCTATCAACTGTGCCACGGGCCCCAAATGGGCGATCAAGGTTGGATTCTTTGATCTTATAAATCCACGTTTATTTATTATCTGATCTTCCATAGTCGGGTCCGTACCAATTGGTATATATATTATTCCTTAATTGGAATTAATTTGGTTGCTTATTGAAAGAAGGAAAAAAAGAGAAAAATGTTGACCCAATTTCACCCCAAGAACAATTCTAATTGCAAGTTGTCTACTGTTTATTCTTATGCAAATTTGGACATTTTTCAAATGAAGGGGAAAGTTTTTTTTGCCTTTGTTTTTTGCTGCTAACTTTATGCAATATTTTAATGGGAGAGAAATGTTTTGTCCCCCCCCCTTTCGTTTTACTTGGATTAAAAGAAATACTTTTTCATTGAGTGGAATTTTCTGAAATATTCTATTTTTAACTGTCGGTTCTAAAGTGAAAAAAATTATTTTTTCTTCCTCATGGGGACCCCCCCCCAAAAAAAAAACAACCTAGCCATTTTGGTTAACTTCCGGACAATTCCACAATTTTTATTCTTTTGCAACTGTATTGTATCACAGTATATATTAGGTTGTCCGGAAAATAATGGCCAATTTTAGAGAAAAAGGATTTATTAATCAAATAGGTGACACTAGACATTGAAATTAGTCAAAGTATGATCCTTGAACAGCCATGCATTTTTGCCATCTATCAACTAGATCATTTATGCCTCGTTGATAAAAAGTCTTTGGCTTAGATGCTAAGAAATCTTTGAAAAAAGATTCAACCTCTGCATTAGATCTGAAAGTTTTGTTGCTTAAAAAAGCGGCTAAATGCTTGAAAACATGGTAGTCCGTGGGTGAAAGATCTGGAGAATAAGGAGGATGTGGTAAAGTTTCGTATCCCAAGTCTGTGAGTTTCTGCAGTGTCATTCTCGCAACATGAGGCCGCGCATTATCGTGGAGCAGGATTGGTCCACGCCTACTCACTAATGCAGGTCTCAATTTTTGTAAATGATGATGCATTTCTTCGAGTTGATTGCAGTAAACCTCTGCCGTGATGCTCTGATTAGCAACCAGAAAGCTGTAATGAATAACACCAATTGCACACCACCAAACAGTCAGCATAATCTTCTGTTGGTGAAACTTTGGCTTTGGAAAATGTTTCGGTGGTTCATCACAATCAAGCCATTGACCTGATCGTTTCCGATTATCATAAAGGATCCACGTTTCGTCACAGGTGACTATTCGGTCAAGAAATGGATCATTAATGTTTCGCAAAAAGAGCATCGAACACACTTCAAAACGTCGAGCTTGTTGATTTTCATTGAGCTCATGTGGGACCCATTTGTCGAGCTTTTTCACCTTGCCAATTTGCTTCAGATGGTCCGACACTGTTGAACTTCTGACACCAAGTTCCCGAGACATTTCCCTGAAACTTTGCCGTGGGTTTTGCTCAACAATGGCTCTCAAATTTTCATTGTCAAGATTAGATGGCCGTCCTCTACCTTCTTCATCTTTAAGGCTCTCATCATCACTACGAAATTTTTGAAACCACCTTCATACTGTTCTATCACTTGTGATGCCTTCTCCCCATGCCCTATTGATATTTGCAGTTGTTTGAGAAGCATTGTTACCAAGCTTAAACTCATGCAGGAAAAGTAATCATAAGTCTTCTTTTCTCATATTCCAAATTATGGGCTCATTCGCTCATAAAACGTTTTCTGAAAGAAAAAAGTAAGAAATTATTAAAGAGCACATATAAATCAATAATCATGTTGATGTTTACCTGAAATATAATAAAAATCCTATGATAAAATCCAATTTCAAAACAGACTTCCTGAAATGGCCATTATTTTCCGGACAACCTAATATATTTTTTTATTTGTTTCACAAGTAAAATTTTTTTTGTCCACCCTCATATTGGGTTATCTCTAAGATTTTTACCAAGAAGCAAGGGATACATTGCTCCCTCCTCATTCGCACACACTCAAGGAAAGGGCATTTTCGTTTTTTTTTTTTTTTAATTATTTTATCTCTCTTCACCAGTCAAAAACGGAAATAATTTTTTTTTCATGCGTTAGGAAAAGCCATTACAAGATAGAGGAGGTTAAAGTAGTAATACACACTGACGATAAAACGCTTTTGATAATCAGATTTCACGGTAGTTTTACTAAAATAGCCATATTTTTTTAAACCAAAGCACTTCAAGTCTTAAATACTACTGTTTTGTTCGGAAATTAATATACTTTCAAATGAATTAAAATATGAATGTGCATTATATATTTTAAGAGTTTTAAGCAAATAAAATGATAAAAATGTGAACGTCATAAAATGGAGTTTTTGGTAAGGTTTTGTAATGATCCCCCCCCCCCGATTTCTAAAGGCTGGTACCACGATTGTATGAAGAATTTCGTCATGAAATTTGGGAACAAATCAGAAGAGGTGTTAATCTTAATACTGTCAAGTATCCGAAATATTTTTGACCATTTCTTTGTCATGTTAAAAAACATTTCTTTGTCATGTTAAAAAAGACTTTAATATGACGAGTATCGAACATTTTGAAAAAAAATTCTTCAGACACCCACTAGTAAGTAAATCAATCTTTTTACTATCTTTATCAATTAAAAGTATTATATGTTGAGTAAGACTGCAGTAATTGATAATAATTTGAAAGGACCTACCCCCCCCCCCCCAAAAAAAAAAAACGTTTCTATTTCTCGAGTTTGGACAAATGAAGTTAGTATTAGCAGCAGCACAGTGACATACATTCTTTAATTTTTATTCAAAAACGAATTAAGAAAAAAAATGAAAATAAATGTTACATGTTTAGCTATTTTGTTATCAGAATGAAATTAGTTTAGAACTATTCGGTTTTCAGAATATATAATAACAATCCCAACCAATTCGGCATTATGAATCCGTTGCAATTTCTCACATTTCTGGTCAAATTTAAAAACATGGTTAAAAAAAACCAAAAACTTTTGTAGATATATAGCTTGCATGCACTTTTATTCATTGCATTAGTTTTGAACAGCGAATTAAAACAATGTTACTACGGACAGCCGAAAATGTTTTTTCAAAATCAAAATAGGTGCCTCCAACGTGCGCCACAGTTTTAATCCCCCTATATGTAACACGATGTAATTGTAATTAAATATTATCATCCTAACTTTTTTACCATTTAAAAGAAAAAGCTTCAAATAAACTGCTAATATTTAAAAAAAATTTTTACAGCATACAAAAATAATTGTTTACATTATCAACGCTTTAAAACAACGTTCCTATGTAATGACGTTTTTTAAGCCGTTCACATACCCATGTTTTAAAAATCCAGTAAAAATCGAATTATAGTCATATTTTCCTGAAATTTTCGATATTTATTCATTATTAAATAAACTAACATATTAAAAGTAGGTTTCCTTAAATATATTAGAGGAAATATATATATTTTTTAGGTGTTCTACCCCCACCCCCCATCCCCCTATATTTCATGGTCCGAAAACTAAACAAAGTAAATGTGGGTTGATAAAAGTTTCAACATTTTTTAAAGCTGAAAAGATCAAATAGTAATTTTTATATATATATAAAATCCTGTTATTTATTTCACTTACCTCAAAGTTGTAAATAAAATTGAACATAAATTCAATATTATGTTAAAAAAAAACAAAAAAAAAACACTTTTTCTTGATAATTTTTTTTTCTCGATAATTTAATTATTTGAATTACAACAAAAAAAAAAGCAATTCTAAAAAATAATTATTTTTAAAAAGCTTTAAATGATATTAAATTCAAATATTACGTGATATGAAGTTTAAATGGATGTTTCCAATAACAAAATATATTCATATAAAAGAATATAAGACTATTGAGATAATAAAAATTGTAAATCCAAAATCGACCTTAAAAAATTCATTTTGATTTTATTAGTTAAATTGATAGAGGGTTGTCCTTATGTTTGGCGCTTTTTTTCAAAAATGTACGGAGGCTTGTAAGGAACATTATCTTTAAATACATGTGTCAACAGAATACGTTAAAATTAATTTTATTAATTCTAGTCTGTGTAAATTTTATTTTTATTTTTATTTCGGACTATTAGTCTCATCTTTATTAGTTGTTGTTTGTTTGTTTTTATTGGTTCACAACGTTTCGGCCAACTTCCTCTGGCCTTCGTCAGGTGGTAACCGTGACGGATAGGAACTTCGAATCTCCTAACTGCATTCTCATCCATCACTGCCATCCGTAGTTGTCGTCGTCTCACCACATTTTTGACCAATTACCTCTGGCATGCTTTGGGTGGGATTGAAACCGCTATGTTCAGACAATGTTCATCTGGAACCGTAGAGATTCAACGTCTCTATCAACTGCGCCACGGGCCCCGAAGGGCGATCAAGGTTGGATTCTTTGATCTTATAAATCCACATTTATTCATTATCTGATCTTCCATAGTCGGGTCCGTACCGATTGGTATATATATATATTATTCCTTAATTGGAATTTTTTATTTTGAGATGAGCATTTTTATGTTAATTTTATTTTTATTTCGGACTATTAGTCTCATCTTTATTAGTTGTTGTTTGTTTGTTTTTATTGGTTCACAACGTTTCGGCCAACTTCCTCTGGCCTTCGTCAGGTGGTAACCGTGACGGATAGGAACTTCGAATCTCCTAACTGCATTCTCATCCATCACTGCCATCCGTAGTTGTCGTCGTCTCACCACATTTTTGACCAATTACCTCTGGCATGCTTTGGGTGGGATTGAAACCGCTATGTTCAGACAATGTTCATCTGGAACCGTAGAGATTCAACGTCTCTATCAATTGCGCCACGGGCCCCGAAGGGCGATCAAGGTTGGATTCTTTGATCTTATAAATCCACATTTATTCATTATCTGATCTTCCATAGTTGGGTCAGTACCGATTGGTATATATATATATTATTCCTTAATTGGAATTTATATATATATACCAATCGGTACGGACCCGACTATGGAAGATCAGATAATGAATAAATGTGGATTTATAAGATCAAAGAATCCAACCTTGATCGCCCTTCGGGGCCCGTGGCGCAGTTGATAGAGACGTTGAATCTCTACGGTTCCAGATGAACATTGTCTGAACATAGCGGTTTCAATCCCACCCAAAGCGTGCCAGAGGTAATTGGTCAAAAATGTGGTGAGACGACGACAACTACGGATGGCAGTGATGGCTGAGAATGCAGTTAGGAGATTCGAAGTTCCTATCCGTCGCGGTTACCACCTGACGAAGGCCAGAGGAAGTTGGCCGAAACGTTGTGAACCAATAAAAACAAACAAACAACAACTAATAAAGATGAGACTAATAGTCCGAAATAAAAATAAAATTAACATAAAAATGCTCATCTCAAAATAAAAAATTCCAATTAAGGAATAATATATATATACTAGTCTGTGTAGTTTGTTAATAAAAATGTATTTGTTTTACAAAAGGTAAGTTTTATATTATTTTTTATCCATAGCAAAAAAAAAAACGTTACTCCATTAGCAATTATAATGTGAGCGCTTATCCATAGAAATTAACACAAACACACAAAATGATGTCGTCACTCTTAATGTGTAATAATGACGTTTTACACATCGCCGTGGAGGTACCTAGAAAATAAGTATAAAAATTTCGTGTGTATTACTATACACATAGATTCGAAAAAGTTGTCGCAAAACAAATATATAACAAATAAAGGTTATCAAAGGCAAGATAAGTTACTTTTCTACCTAACTGGATATTTTTTAGTGTTTTTATTTAATGTAACATGTTTATTCAGCTCGAAAAACATACAGTGTTTACCGGTGTATTGGAAAATTAAAAATGGCGCCCGACTCTCTTTGACATGGTAAGTTTGAGAAAAGAAGTTAAAAATAAAACTATACAAAATACTGTAAAAAAAACCCCAAAAAACACTGAATATGTCAGCCCATGTCACAGTAACATATTGAGCGAGGTTCTAACAGTATTTTGTCTAGTTTGAGTGGCACCTCTCTCCACACACACACGCACAAAATACCTCTGTAAGCTACATACAAGCGTCTAAAACAAAAAAACAAACAAAAAATAGATCCTTCCTTAAAGAAAAATGGGTACTTGATGAGGAGTGTGGACCCTGCACAAACGTTTGCTTTCCAAGAACCGCTCCTTTAGCAGACCTGTGTAGAAGGTTTTCAGTGGTCTATTTAGTCATGAAAAACTTTTTCAGTCCCCCCCCCCCAAAAAAAAAAGCCAAAGAAAATACCAAATTGATTTAAAACTTCAAATTGTTACACATACTAAATAAAATAACAAATTCAAAATGAATCAAAATAAATTTAAAATGAACAAATAAAAACAAGCACAAAATAAAAGTATAAATGAAATTTACTCAAAAAGTCAAAACGGTGAAAGAAATGTAGTTGTGAAATGAAATAAAATAGTGCACACAAAAAGTTAAAGAAATTTAGTTTTTGTGAGCTTTGCACCATGAGAAATGTTGAGTGCACCCTGCCATTGAGATTGCAAGGTGGAGCTCTGGCCATAAACAGGCCACTTAGTATGGAGCAGAAAGCGGATGCAGAACAGATCAAGCAAGGCCTTATAACTGCGTATGCTACTGATGCATTTAATGTATATGACCGGTTTGTCACTCGACAACTTCGTCCTAATGAGACGTTTTTTGCTGAGCTATGACACCTGGTCCGGTTGGTTGGAGGACTGTTGCCTGAATGTTGGCTAATGTATGCATTCATGCCTGGACTACCGTAACATGTTAAACATGTATTACATGCCTCATCCAGGATGGAAACAATGAGTGCGGAACAACTGTTGGCCCGAACAAGAACTATCATGATTGATCACGACGGTCCTGCAGAATTGGCTGCTGCTATGTCTGCCAGACAATCACCTAGAAAATCAAATGTACACTGTGACGATGAAAAATTTGTTTGTTACAGATGTGGTGGTCCCAACCACTTGGCGAAGGACTGCTTACAGAATTGCCAAAAGAGGTTGCAGCGTGCAAAGTCCGTTGTGAGATATGTTGCTTCAGATGCAGTGGCCTTAGACATATATCATCAGTGTCAGGGAAACGCCGAAGGGAAGGAGAGTACATGTAGATGAGCAAGAGTGTACCGCGTTAATTGATTCCGGGTGTTCACAGACTTTAGTAAGTAAAGCTGTGTATTGCTTTTGGAAGCAGAAGTCAGCAGGAGTACTGACAGCTGATGGAAGGACATTGAATTGCTAAGGATACGGCAGAGTAAATATAGAGGTTGGCTTAATTCCTGCTGTCGACATTGAGGCCTTGGTTGTAGATAAACAACTGTTGGGTTTCGATCTACTGCTGGGAATTGATGCCATCAGAAAAAAAGCACGTTTTGGAGGTTTAACAAATGTGCTGCCATCTCTATTGACGAGCCGGACTTTAGTTGGACTCATTAATAAAGAATGAACTGCATCATGGAAATGGGCAAATGGTTGTTCCAGTAAATTAAATAAGTGTACAAGAATACACAATGCCTTGTCATGCCAGAGATGCCTATGAGAAAGAAATTCAACGGTGGCAGCAGAATGGATGGCTGGTGCCATATTCAGAAGAAAAACTTGGCCCACCCAAAAGTCTAATTCCCTTAATGGCAGTTGTTGATTACTGGGAATTGAATGAATTTGTGGGTGCCTTCACTGCCAATGCAGAAGTGTGCACACAGAAACTAAGAGAGTGGCGGCGACGACAAGGAGTTGATGTGTTGCTTATGGATCTGTGGATTGCATATCTTCAAATCCATGTTGACAAAGCATTATGGCCATTTCAAACAGTTATTTTCAAGGGTCAGCGCTTTTATCTCACACAGATGGGATTTGAGCTGAATGTGATGCCACTTATGAAGCCTGTAATAAATGCAATCATATCTCAAGACCATGTAATCAAAAATGCCACATCAGCATTTTCATTAATGCCTTAGTTCCTGCATCACCCGTGCAACATTAGTTCCTGCATCACCCGTGCAACATTAGTTCCTGCATCACCCGTGCAACATTTTTTAGACTATGGCTTGGTATGGGTGGTAATTGCATTTATCAAGCGCCTAGCAACTACAGTATCGAAAGGCTGGGATGACAGAATCAAAAATGCATCTCTTTATCACATGTTGGCAGAAACTGTGAGCAAAGTATGAGAAGCAGATCCCGTTGGAGGAGCCTGGTGCATCGACGGCAAAGTTACAGTCTGGGTGGATGCAAGTTGCATAACCACAGGAGTGGCATTAGAGGCGAATGAAACGTTCATTGAGGATGCATATTGGCTACATCCTACTAATGAAGCTCAACACATCAATCTAGCTGAACTTGACGCAGCACTCAAAAGAGTTAATTTGACCCTTCAGTGGAAGGCAACAGTGTTACACTTAGTTACCGATTTGGTGTGTGTGTGTGTGTACCGATGGATCTCTGACACTTTGACTGGGAAAGCACGTATGAACATGAAAGCAGCTGGTGAAATGCTCATCAAGCAATGGTTAAAAACTTTGAAATCACTGGCAAAAGAATATGAATTGTCCATCGATATAAAACTCGTGAAGTCCTATCAGAATCACGCAGAGTGCCATGCAGGTGGATGGATCTACTCAAGGAAGGAAGAGAGCTGGTGCAGTAAGACAACTGGATTGGAACCAGGTGGCTGAGCGCTGGAAAAAAGGAAAAATTGGTGTAAAGAACAACTGGGACAGACTGACAATGGACGTAACCCACCACAATGGTGAGAATTTTTAACTATTATCGACTGGTCTCTCTAGATTTGCAATCTGGCAGCCACTGCATCGGACAGAGACGACCACTATAATCTGACAGTTGGAGAGTATTTTCCTTGATTGAGGCCCACCAATGGAAATACTGACTGACAACACTACTGCTTTCTCCATTAAGGAGTTCCAGTCATTTGCAAAAAATTGGGACATCTGCAATTTCTATGTGCGTACTCAACAAGTGGAAATGGTATATATTTTTTTTTTACTTTAAAATCACTGTCAAATAAAATTATTACTTACTCTTGCAGTTTTCACGTTGAGGAATTGTACAGTAAATTGCGACAATGTGCGAACCAAAAATAAAGCATTCTTCATCAGTCATACGCTTGTTCCTCATTTTCAGGATCTTGTTACCATTACATATTTTTATTTTTAGGATTAAGATAATGGATATTTTATTGACGTAAATTACTAATTAGATATCAGACATAAGTAATTTAAATACGTTAAAAAAATTGACTAAATATTGACAGCAACCTTCAACCACTATGGCAACCAATTTCTGCTAAAGTATTTTGATATCAATCCCAAAAATAAGAATGCAATTGCTTGCAAGTTATGTCGAACCATCATATCATAGGGTGGCAAATCAGCAAAAACTGACTTATATGTTAAACTATTTTAGAAAGGTTCATTCAAAAGAAGCAAAAGTTGCAGTTAGAAAAGGAAGCACAATGAATATTCAGGGACAGACATTCCAGAAACAAGTAGCAGCAACTACGAGCCTCCAGTGAAACTCCAAACTACTACAGAATCAATATTGGCCAAATTGAAAGTTTAAGGTATTAATGACCACAGGTCACAAGAGATCCATTATCTGATAAGAGAAATGCTGTTGATATTCAACCATATTCTGTAATCTAATAGACTTATTGCAAAACTTTTAGTGGAATGCTGTAATTTGAACAAAATAATTTTCGATATATTTATAAAAATAAAACAAAACATTCAACTGTCTCTTGCTGAAATTAGCATTTCATGAACTACGGACATTTGGACTCTCAAAACATAATTTTCCCTTTCAGTATTTGACAGGTCATTAGCTTTCAAATGACTTTGAACCGTGCAGATCTGTGCTTAGAGTTGACCATTATGTAGCTTTACAACTACTCACAAAAGGTCATGATCTATTTCAGTGGTGGAAGAAGACATAGGAAACCTTACTACTGCTGAGTAAAATCTCTTCAAAATATTTAAGTGCATCACCTTCATCCATGGAGAGTGAGTGGCTCTTTAGTACAGGTGGCATAAACCTATGTATGAACCTATGAGGAACAGACAGTGTCATGAGAATAGACACTGTAATGTTTCTACATTACAACTTAAAAGTATTCAACTTTAAATAATGAGGATACTATGAGAGCAGAAGAGGCAGGCAGCAAGAATAGAAGAGGAAGTTGAGCAGCAGCAGGTGCAGAACTTACGCTTATAGTTGTTCACTTAGAATTGCAATTTGTACTTTATAGTCGGTTTGTAATTTCTTATCTAATTATTTAAGAATTGGAAATTGTATTTTGTAATTTTAGTTATAATAATAAAGGCAAAATGCCATAATAGTGCTCAGACACTTCATTAAATGTTAAGTTAAATTAGTAGTAACTGTTAATGTGTCAAAGCTATCTGATGAGTTACTTAGCAGTGATGAAATGATTTAAATTTAGTAGGAAAGAGAAAAGTAAGTAATTGTCCCATTAATCAGCAAATTTGCCGATTACCGAATAATCAGTAAAGTGGCCAATTAGGCTGATTACCAATTACCATGCCAATTAATCAGTAACCCCCTATCTGATAGACATTATTAAGTAGAGAATGATATATTATTCTCTGACCAGTTAACAGCTCTCACTCTATATTGATGGATTTCAAAGAGTACTGCTAATTTGCAGAAATAGCATTGATCCACATGCAAAAACATTACCAGCACAGTGAACACTCAGATCAAATCTCCATAACTTTAGGAAGATACTGTCCTCACCTAATCGGGCAATAAATTACCATTAACAGGGAATTTCAAGTTGTAAGCCATTTTGGTTTCAGAAGAGAAAATATAATGGCAGTACCAAATAAAATAGCAGTATCAATTCAGAGAAGATGGAGAATAGCGTTTCAGGTAGGTAACTAATCCCAAGAAGTCCTGAAATTCCTTCTTGCCTGAAGATGAAATGTTAAGTTAAATTAGTAGTAACTTCTTGCCTGAAGATGAAAAAGTATTTGCCAGAATTCTAAAATATCCAGTATGTTTTATGGAGTGATTCCGGTTGCTGATTGGTCAGTAGTAGAGCTTGGTTCCATCTGATTAGTCGGTTCTTATCACCCCCTGATTTCCAATTTTTTGTAATCATACCATCTATTATATCCATTTTGACCTTGTGCCTCATTTTATATATATTCATTTTATATAAATACTAGCGGAGGGGGGGTACCCGGCGTTGCCCGGGTGTTTGTAGGTGTGTGTATGGGGGGGGTAATTAATAACCCTGCTTAAATATTATAAAAAAAGACGATGTAAAAAAAAATAACCCAAAACCAAAACTGAAAAAAAGATGGCATAAATAAACCTGTGTATGGGGGAGGGGTAAACTAAAGAATAAGCGAAGTAATAAAAAAAAAAACGTTGCCTGGGTGTTTAAAGGTGTAAAAGAAAAAAAATAGTTTAGGTCGGGAAGAGGGATTGAACCCGGAAAGCCTTGACGACGCGGAGGTAGAGACTAAAGCCAACTACTTAACCGTTCACTTTATAGATAATTTAATTCTTACAAGTTTATGAGTAATTCCAAGGTTTTCCATATGTTCTTGTAGTATTGTAACAAAGCACTTTTTTCCCTACCATTCAGTTGTAATTCTAATAAGATTTGAGAAATCAAATTTCATTTCAGTCATCTTCTTTTTAACAAAGCTTCAAAAATATCTGCTTCAGTCAAGGTTCCCTTGATGGGAATTAACTGAATAAACTCTTAAAAATATGAAAAGTAAAAGTAGGAGTATGATGAGATAAAAACATTAGAAAGATTCCAGCAACTTACACATTGTAGGTGGTAGGAGTAAGCGATGGAGGGGAGGGTCACTGTTGGATTAGTGAAGTAGAAAACTGCCTGAGACAAATTCTCTTTGAAGCTGTCTGTTGCCAGTTGGTCAGTCAAATCAGCTCTCAGTTTTTGTTTTATGTTTATTTTTTAATTTTTTATGCAGAAGTGGAGATGATTTAGTTATCATCGTGTTCTTGCGGTCATAGTATTCAAATTTGGTTATGCGTATTAGGGAAAGATAACAGCAGGCCTGATAAGATTAAAGCCATTGGTAATTAGGCTCACAGGCTGGTCAAAATGCATTTGCAGGTCAGATCCGGCCTACGTGCTGTATGTTGCCAACCCTTGACATAAGTAATCATGTGGAGTGTGACATGAAGGTAACAAATCTGGATAGAACGTTGGTGTTATGTCATGTGATCGTTGTGAATTGATTTATGCAGATTATAAATTGTACAGATCATTACAAAGCCAATCTTCATACAAAAAGAATACGCTAACCTCGAGTGTCTAAGGACAAGAGTTTGCCAAAACAACCTGGCACAATGACACTTTTCCTTAGAAGTAAATCCTGACTAAATATTCAAAATCACATAGTATTCGCTGCTCAAATAAGATCTCCTCACTATGGTTAACTCACATTAGCTTTTATGAGGAATAGTGCACCTTCTCCAAGTGATGTTACCTCAAGTAATAGCATGAAGCTGGATACTCCACCGAACTGGATAAATTCTTGTGCTAGACTCCAGTAAGACCAAGAGAATAAAATGAAAGATATACTATTACATATGAAAATGGTTAATTGGGGAGAGGAAAATTATGTTTCCAATTTCTTTACTTACTCAGTGTTTGAGAGATAAAGAACTTTAAGGGAACATTCGAATATTTATGCATCTCATAGAATTCAAGTGATAGCCACAGGTAGTGGGCCCTTTAATTTCTGTGGACTTCAATTGAAATAAAATAAACAAAAAGTTAATAATGATTTCAATCTCAAAAGTTTGTGCTCAGAGCAACACTCGTTTTTATTTTGACTACAATTGATTATAACTTGTGGATTCTTTGAACAAAATGAAGTAACTTTTTAGTGAAAGGATGGAAAAAATTCTAAAATCTGTTATTGCAGGTCAAATTTTAAGAATCCAAATGTTATTAAAATAATATTGATCAACCTAAAATCTGATTTCATTCTAAAAAAAAAAAATCCAAGACTAATTCTGAAACGTGCAAAAATTTCATGCTCAGTGAGTTGAAGAGTTTCTTGTCTTTTGTCCCCTCAAAACTATAATTAAATACATATTTGTTTTAAATATATACCTAGGCATGCCGATTTTCCTTACTTGCATGTCAACACTATGATAAAACACCTATTTGTTATGTATTCTTGAGCATGCCGATTTTTCTTGCTTGCAACTCAATACTATAATGAAATACTTATTTGTTTTTATCTTTTCTTGGGGATGCAGGTTTTTCTTGTTCTGCTGTACCATTAGAATGAAACTCATTTGTTTTCATGTATTTTTTGCTTGCACCTCATCACTATAATGAAACACCCATTTGTTTTTATGCATTCTTGGGCATGCTAATTCTTTTTTGCTTTCATGTATTCTTAGGCATGCCGATTTTCCTTTATTTCTCAGCACTATAAGCATTTATTCTTAACGATACTTAGGCATTTCATTTTGCTTCTACCTTAAAAGTATAATGAAACAGGTATTTGTTTTCATGTATTGTTAAGCATGTCGATTTTACTTATTTTTACCCCAAGATTGGAATAAAAACACATTTTTCATGTATTTCCAGGTTACACTGAATTTTGTATCTTCCCGTCCCCCTCCCTAAACCTTCCTATAATTAAACATAATTTTTTAAGCAACTCAGACAAGTTAGGATGTTTGTTGCAAAAAAATTAGCTTTTGGTCCCAAACTCAGCTAAAAATACAAATGAACCTTACTCCATTTCATGACCCCAGACTCCTAACTCTGCTAGGGAGAAAAGTTCATCAGTAGACAAATAAATTTTGTTCAAATAAAATTTGTTGTGTTCTTTACCATTTCATAAGGGTATTGTTTCTTATTTAAAAATGAAAAAAAAAAGTATTTGGGTGCCTTCGGCTAGAATCAAAATCGGAAGCAAAATTGTATCATTTTAGGCTGGTGACGTTACCACTGTACCAACGTGACACGCATATGAACTGATTAAAAAATAAACTAACATGAATGTACAAAATATACAAAACAATTTTTTCAATTTTGACTCCCTTTTGACTTAAAAACTATTTTAGCCGGCTAAAGAACCATAAAAGAATGCGCCATAAAAAATATACAAAACAATTTTTTCAATTTTGACTCCCTTTTGACTTAAAAAAACTATTTTAGCCGGCTAAAGAACCATAAAAGAATGCGCCATAAAAAATGAAATCATCTGCGACTTTTACTTTTGGAAAAGATAGTTTGAAAACAGGCAGACGCACATAGTGCCTTTTACATATTAGATTTGAAGACATCGGACTCTTCTCTCATAAATTAATGATTGAGAGTATAATGCTCCCTTGCATTGAATTTAAGTATATCCGAAGAGCATTGATTACATTTGAAATTTGAATTTTATTTCAGTATTTCAAACATTCTACTTTTATTCAGTTTATTTGCAGAGAAATTAAGCTTTAAAAAGTGTGAACTTAAGTTGAGCCATGCAGTGTGCCAAAAAAAAAAAAAATCAGTTAAAGACTCTTGCTTCAGAAGAGGAATATAACAAAGAAACATAGCTCATTGAAACATTTCGGTTACTTACAGGGGAAGCCATAGGTTGTCGGTCACTGTTCGAGAAATGAAATAAGAAAGCTGACTGAAACAACATGGTAACTTTTAAGTTGTCCCCATTTGATGCCTGTCGCTGGTCAAATTGGTTTTGTGTTTAATTTTTTTATTCGGAAATGTTTTTGATGTCATATAGTATTCAGATTTGGTTGGGTGAATCAGAAGAAGATAACAGGATCCCTTTTGTTGAATTTGAAAGCTTTATCTGTAATGTAAAAAAATAGTCATTGTGGGCTGGATTCGATCCACAGGACATAAGTTACTGACCCTGATGTTTACAACCGTGCTATTTCTACTGCTGATACTACTGCTACTAGTTAGTGTTACAAACTCGAATAGAAACGATTTTTTTCATTTTTTCAGATAGGGTCATTTTAAATTGCTAGTTACTATCACAAGAACAAACATGTAATTATACTTTTAATGGGTGTCCAAATAAAATTTTCAAAATTTTTAATACTAGTCATGTTGAAGTTATTAATTCATTTGAAAGTATATTCATTTCCAAACAAAATGGTGGCATTTTGAAGCTTTAAAGTGCTTTAGTTTTTAAAATGACTATTGAACCAGAACCCCCTTCAAATCTGTGATTATCCAAGGGGCTTCTATCATCCGTATGTATTGCTAATATAAAAACTTTATAAAAGATATTGTTAAAGGTATAAATGTATATTTGCACATGCATAGAAATAACATTTAGTCAACTTGCACCTGCCAAGTTTCAATTTTTAAAATTTTGACCTCTTAACAGCTATTTTTACCAATTAAAAAAGAGCAAATTGTATTTGTTTCACTGATCCAAATACCCTATATATCAAGTTTTAGGTGTAGATAAAAAATTGGCAGAGTAGTTTAGTAGAGATTGTTCTACTCCCAAAAAAGGTCATTTTCATATATTTTATAGATAGATAATTTAAAGTTTATGTATGTTTTAAATTTTGATAATATCTTTGCTTAAAGGAATGGTATTATAAAAAAAAAATGAGAATTCATTGTAAAGATTATATGCCTTCAATCAAAGTGCGGGTTCAATGAATGTACAAATATTTAGTTAACTACAATTAGCATTAATATGGCTTATCTAACTTGACATTGCACTAGTTTTATAGGTACGTGGGTGGAGGTATCATATAATTGGATTAAATAAAAAGTGACCTCTAGATAACTCAAAACTTGTTAGTATGTGTTTAGGTAGCAACCTCCATCCTCCCGGTAAGAGAGTACTTTTATTCCCATTGTCTAATCTAATTATGTTATTGTTTCCTATTTACATGCACATCCAAATTATAAAGAAGATTCTTAGTAACACATTCTTTAAACTCCTTCACTCATGTAGCAGGCTTCAATTTCTACTGATTCACACCCTATGCTTTTACACACACAAGCACCAAGTTTTCCCTCACATTCTTTCTCACTCATCTATATATTGACTCCTACATATTCTTTCTTTCCTCTTTTGCTCTCAATCTCTAATGGATAAAAATAAATTTGATAGATGTAGGGGGGGGGCTAGCGGTTATATATTTTATTAACTATTTCTTTGCTCTATTACTCATCACATTAACAAGAGTTTCATGTCTTAATAGCAAAGAGAACTGGAGTATCAGATTTCTGATAAAACTCATCTAATTAATTAGCCCACTTTGAAGTATTAAGTATAAGGAAGGGTTGAAATACTGCTCCTCCTTCCCATCATATTTGTGCTTAGCCTTAGTAAAAGAATTTTCCAATAACAAATGCACCCCCCCCCCGGGATTTTACCATAGCTACATTAAGATAAAGGAAGATAATTTCATAGTTGGGTGAGGGTAAGGGTTAAATGATGTGTAGTGAACCAGAGTTATTACTAATTAGAATGGCATCAATTCGGGGGAGGGGGGGCATAAAGGGACTTGCTGGCAGATGTACATTTTATCACATAATATTCACTGATGATGGGGAAGGAAATTCTTAAAGAACTAGAACAAACCCAGATACCTTTAAACTTTAGTATGTGATTTAATTGAATTATTATTAATAGTAAAAAAAAAAATGTGTAAGATGTACATTCATTAAACTTGGCAGAAAATATTAGGAAAATATTACTCGCTATGGAACTACTGTTTAAATACGTTTCTTTTATTCAATAACACCATCCTCTCTCCTCATAAAAAATCTAAAATTTTTTAGATAAATAAACATGAACATTATTTTTGATACTTCATCTACTTGAACTTCAAAATATTGCTGTAATTTAATACAGTGACATCGATAAGCTAATCATAAATAAAAACTACACTTTTCATTAGAAGTTAGGAATTCTAAGTGTATTACCGTGGCTACCGTAATATGATGGCCTAGCGACGACTATAATTTAGTCTGGTGACGTCATGAACATCGGTCTGTTGAAATTTGGTCACGTGTCTCATGACTAAACCGGAAGTTGGTTTAAAGTTTGGGAGAGTTAAATAAATTTAAACATGCCGTTGAGATGTATAGTTCCAAAATGCCGAGGTAACTACGAAAATGGACCAAAAGTTATTGTGTTTTCATTTCTCCCCCCAAAAGTGGATTAATGCAATAAAAAGAAAGGATTTTACTATCTAAATATAGAATAATAAGTGTTAAAATGTTTGAGATATTTAAAAAAAAACAACAACAAAAAACGCGCCTTTTTTATTTTTATTTTTTTTTTTAGAACGTATTTTAAAATAAAAATGAAAGTATGTATAAAAAAATGAATTTTACATGTAATTTAAGTTGTGTGCTGAAATAATAAATTATTTAGAACTTATTTAAAATGGGGAGTATGGTGAAAATATGTACTTTCACCTAACAATTTAATAAAAGCGATATCGTAAAAATGGAATTCCTTGCTAATCCTAAATAAGAAAAATCATTTCTCTTTTTAGTTCAATTATTTTACTGTGCAATATTTATATCAGTGTGAAATAGATTAAACTTTTTTTTAAAGTTTATGACCGTTTTTGTTATCCCAAAAGCTTATTAATAATTATTTGTGGTAAATGTCATGGCCCTGTAGGTGTCAGAAGTTTGGAGAATATACTTCCAAAATAAACTATTAAAATTGTTTAAAAAATGTGTTTACAAAATGCCGGCAATAAAAAAACATTTCTATTTTTTAAACAATATTAATAGTTTATTTTGGAAGTATATTCCATAAAGAAAATAAACAACCCACTTTAAACGGAGAAATTACAAGTTTTGTATGTTATTTGCAGTTTTGTGTTAGGGTTGTCAAAAATTCCCCCCCAAATTCTGATACTGCTAGTGCCACTGTAAACGAAAATAACGTTTAAAATTACTGCAAATGAGTAGTTTCCAAGATATGAAGAAATGTTAGCTTTAAAAAATGGGGATCACTTTTTTATAAAAATTTAATGTAAAAATGAGTACCCACTTTATGGCCTTTTTTTAGGGCGCTTTCTTAACAAATAAAAGCGAAGAAAAATGAGTATGGCCACCTTTATGTTGGGGGTTGGGAGTCAACGTACAATGGACACAGTTTAACGTAAAATGAGCACCCCCTTTCAAAAAGTGTAAACAGAATTTTTGTCGGAGAAGGGGGTCAACTGTAGGTGCTCATTTTACGTTTAGTTGTGTTTATTCCTACATCAAAGAGGCACTTCGCCTTGTTTGAGGCGAAAATGTAATTTTAAAAAAATTGCTAGTTGCCCATGTAAAAAAAAAAAAAAAAAAAAAAAAAAATCCCCCCCCCCGTTTTTTTTTGTTTTTTTTAACTAACATCTCTTTATATCTTGGAAACTACTAGTTTGCTGTAATTTTAAACGTTATTTTTGTTTTCAGCACCTCCCAAAACCTTTAAAAGTGGTAATTTAAAAGATTTTTCGAGGGTGGACTAATTCTGCACATTTACCTTATTTTTTTTATTTTATCGTTTTTTGTCATATAATTTTCTTTTTTTTTTGTATTAAGTCAAACATGGTACGATTTCCTTTTAAATTATTTCTTTAGGTATGTGAACTTCATTTTCGACCTGAAGACATACAGCAAGAGGCATCAATCAGCATTTGATGAGAGGGCTGGAAAGACAATTGGTGTTAAATTAAAAAAATCCCTATCTTAAAGATGGTGCTATTCCTCGAATATTACCAAACTGTCCCTCCTATTTATCGTCATCAACCACTTTTAGAAAGTCTCCTAACACAAAGAAAATGCGTTTAGAAAATTCTGCTCTTAAGCATGCAGTATGTGAAAGTGTTGCTGACGAGTTAGTTACGGAAACGTAAAACTTTCCATAATATTTATTTAGAAAAAAAATTAACGTTTATAGATAAAAATTATTGGACTTCTATTAGGCAAGACAATACCATCATTATATGCCATATAAAAAGATGCCCATGCCCCAAAATAAAAATGTCTATGGTGATTGAACCGGACTTGGCCGTTAGAGTATTCTGTAGTGATGTGGAAATGAGTGCTATAGGGGAGTATAGAATTCATAAACATGTAACAGAGGAAAATACTCTGCAGATTTTGATGGAAAACATGAAAAAAATGGACATCGAAGAACAGGAAATGAAAACTTCTAATATAAGTTCTTTATTAAAATTAATCTTATCATTTTTGCTATTAGTTTAAGATGAATCATTTAAATATTTTAATGCCATTAAGTTCATATATGAACAAATTAACAATGACCATGAATATTCGAGTGAAATGATGGTATTTTCTTCCTTATTATATAACTGCTCCCTAGAGGGTACAGACTGTTAAGAGACACTAAAAATGTAATTTTACCATGCTATTCAACCATTCAACTTATCAACTTCTATGAATCCTGTCGTTGAACAACACGATAAATTTTCTCATCTATATATATAATAGCGAAAATGTATGTGTGTTTGTTTGTGTGTATGTTTGTGTGTCTGCTAAAAACTTTTGACAGACACAACAAAAATTCACAAACTTGGTCTCATATGAAAGCTCCACCTTCCGGACGACAAATATCGAAAAATTGGCCCAAAGTGACCATCAGAAGTGCGTCAACTGATCGATTTTCTGCAGGGGGGGGGGCACAAAAAAGTGACATTTTAATGTTAAACATTACATATTTTTAAATCGATTTATAACTGCCCCAAAAAATACGGCCGCCAACTCTTCTACATAAAGTATACACGCGGCCGTTTATTTTGGGTCAACTAGTATTTAAAACCCGCTGAGTCATGTCACGTGATCTTGACGTCAGCAAGCTCTAATGGCGGTCTTAATTTACAATTTAAAAATGTTGTTATCAGTAAAAAAAAATTAATTAAAGCTAAACTATGAACTTCTACGCTATGGCAACGTTACCAAAGTTATTACCACATTCAAAATAGGTAGATACGATAGTTAAACGAAAAATAAAGCCAAGCCAAACATGTGAAGTAAATAAAAAATATGCTTACAAAAAATATTAACGATCAAAGTTTTTTTTTAAAATAAAAACAGCCAGACGCCATTTTCCAGTCTTTAGAGTAAGGCAGACGAAGTGAGAGTGTGAGAGAGAGACGCAAACAGAGAGAGAGAGATGTCTAGACAGAAAACGAGAAAAACGGTTACTTTTTCATCCCGAAATCGACAATTTTCGACAGGGGGGAGGGTCAACAACGCATGCGTCAGATGACGTCATGACGTCGTAACCTGATTTACTTTTAATAGTTGATAAACCAAACAAACTTTAAAGACGTCGCTTTAGCTCAGGTAGTTAAGGCCTTGGTTCATTATCTAAACGTTTTGGGTTCGAATCGTGTTGTGAGATGTTTTTTTTTCGATTTTTTAAATTTAAATATTAAACCCTGTTTTATTTAAGCCATTTTTCACGTAATGTTTGTTCATTTTTCTGTTTTAATCGTTTGTTTGCCTTACGTTATTTTTTTCTTGTGTTTACCCCCCCCCCCCGCTTAATTAAAACATTGTTTTCTTTTCTTACTTCGCTTATAACAATGCTTACATTGTCATCGTCGTCGTCGTCGTAACGCTCGACGAATTTCAAACATTTTTCACTTGTGGCTGGCCGATTTTATTTTCAAACTTCGCCTCAGGGGTTCAGCTTCGATCCTACCCCCCCCCCCCCGCCTTCTTTTTTATTTAACACCACACACCCCTACAAACACCCGGGAAACGCCGGGTACCCCTTGCTAGTGTATATTAAAAGTAAGTTCAAGTTACTAATGCAGAATGACATCACAGTATCTTTACTTGATGGAATACATCTCAAACCTTTTCTTGATTATAAAGGTGATAATATTGTTGGCTTAGCTAACAACAGCAATGAACCTGCCACAAGTGCATTTGCTTTTATGCTTAGCAGTGTATTCTCACAATATAAGGATGTTGTGTATGTTATGCCAACTAAATGTCTTCTAGCTGAGAACTTATTTGACATAATTAAACGTGTAATAATTGGCTTAGAAGATATAGGGTTTAAGGTATTATCTGTTATAACAGATAATAATGCAATAAATAAAAAAGCTATGTCTTTCTTTTGTAGCCCATCAAAGCTTTCAATTGTATATTCCCATCCAGTTAGAACGTCTAGCCCTCTTTTCTTCTTATTCGACTCAGTGCATATATTAAAATGCATTAGAAACAATTGGCTTGGCCAAAAAGATGAACGTAAATGCATGATGTTCCCAAAGTTTTGTTATAATGGAAATCATGAATTAAATAACATCCAAAGTGCTCTATTTTCTAGTTTACATAAACTTTATGCCCTAGAATCTCAATCACTTGTGAAATATTGACATAAGTTGACTTCAAAAGCTCTTTCTCCGACTACTTTTAAAAGGCAAAATGTTAATTTGATTTTGCAAATTTTCAACGAATATACTATTCAAGGTTTGCTAACCTTAGGAAAACAGGAATGCTTGCCAAATTATGCAGAAATCGCAGAATACATTCAAATATTTTATATTTGGTGGATAATACTGAATGTGAAAACACCATATAAAGGTTGTCGACTTCGTAATAAATATGCTAATCCACTTACATTAAATAGTGATAATTATAGTTTCCTAAATGTCTTCTTTGACTGGTTAGAAACTTGGAATAGCATTCATGGAAGAACTGGTAAGTTAACAAAGGAAACATATACTACTTTGCACCATACTACTTCCGCAATTTCAGAATTGACTAAATATTGTATAAATGTACTGAACATGGTGTATATATTACCAGGAAAGTTTCAGACAGATAACCTTCAGGCAAGGTTTGGCCAGTATCGACAACTTAGTGGAGATCAGTATAATATATCGATACGTCAGGTGTATGAATGTGAAAAAAAAACTCAGAATGTTGTCAGTTTTAAAATTGAGCTTACCAATTAATAATCGAACTATTGAATTGAAAAATTTAAAAGAAACTAACTGGGATGAAATGACAAAGGACAAGAGTTACATGTTTATAAATTTAACATAGATGTAACAGAAGATGATGTTAACCAATGCAAGGAAGTACTTTGTTATATTATACTTAGCAGGTTATTGCTGTCATGCAGTTTTCAAAAAACTGAAATGCAATAGCTGCAAAAATTTAATATCCGGGAGAGAGGCTGTTGAAGAAATAGCTGAATTAAACAGCTACTTTCAGGGTATTAAGAGGTTCTCTGCTATACCCAAATGATATAATTAATAATTTTGTCTTATATAATTATATAGTTATAAACAAACTTACAAAATGCGATTCTTTTTTTACATTCGATTCATCAGAGAAAATTAGACATGTATATAACTTTAAATATTTTGGCTGATCAAAATCGATTATTTCATGTCAATTGAAAAAATGCTGATATGGAGTTCATCGAATTTCCTTATAAACAATTTTTGTTGCAAAGACAATATTAGCAAAAAAAAAAAAAAAAATATCAGAAAAAGAAAAATTCAAACTTTTAATTAAATTCTACAACAGATTTTTGAAAAGTTTTAATATTCAATGTTTGAAATATTTCTGCCTTAGTAACTTTGTTTATACTAACATTTGTTTGAATTTAATTTTTAATTTATTGTTTGTTATTCAGTTAAACTAATTGTTCGTTATTCAGTTAAACTAATTTATTGTTCGTTATTCACTAAAACCAATTTATTGTTCGTTTTTCAGTTAAACCAATTTATTGTTCGTTTTTCAGTTAAACCAATTTATTGTTCGTTTTTCAGTTAAACCAATTTATTGTTCGTTTTTCAGTTAAACCAATTTATTGTTCGTTTTTCAGTTAAACCAATTTATTGTTCGTTTTTCAGTTAAACCAATTTATTGTTCGTTTTTCAGTTAAACTAATTGTTCGTTTTTCAGTTTTGATTTTTAAAATGTTTTTATTTAAAAAATATTGGGTTTTTTTATTTTTGATTTGAAAAAATATTTATTAATTTTTATTTATTTCTATTGAATAAACTTCAGTTTCATACAAATCAAATCGTATTCCTTTTCTTAAACTTTTAAACAGCTTTTCTCACTTTCAATTCGTTTTTTATTTTTATTAATATTGAATGAGTTTCAGTACAAAGTATCATGTTTATCTTTTTTAATCCAATTTTGAAGTTTTCTAACGCTTTCTGTAAAAAATGTCTGCTCATTATCGACAGTCTGTGTTCCACTTATCTTGCTTGCTAGGACTTATGGCGATGACGTCATTTTTCAGCTGACAGGCCATCTATGAAAATGGTCACGGTATTACCCACTGCTGTAGATGGACCTCCCCGCCAATGCAATTACCTGCTTTCATTTATTCACCTGAAATTAAATTTTTTTTTGTTTTTAAGTGAAACTCTTTGGTATAGTGCTATTACTAGCTATATCGAAGGAAACTAGGAAAAAAAAAATCTTTTGGTTGTATTTTATTAACTACTAGCAGAACCTATATTCTGCTGTTGCTCTGGAAAATTGAATAACTGAAGGAACTCCTACTCTGACTTTGAGCCCTATTGGGCGTTACATTTGTGGAAAAATTATTTAAGAAACTTCTGCTCCATGTTACTATTTTTATTCATATTTTCTTAGTTTTTATTTTTATCAATTTTCTAGGTATAAAGTAAATAAATTAAAAAAAAAAAAAAGTGTCAGTCACTTTGATAATTACATGCTACATAATTATTTATTGAAAAAAAAGAAATACAATTAAAATGATTTTAATAAAAGTAGCGATCTCAATTATGGGTAAAATATTTAAAAATACTGTATTTTATTAAAAAAAAAAAAATCATGTATTCTTTGATATATTTGCCAAATCATTGTTTGGCAGATATACAGGGTGACCCCCAAAAAAAACAAATTCTAAATGGAGGCCATCTAGAATATATGCTGTAGAACGGAGAAAAAAAAGGCCAAAGACCCTAGTGTCTTGATGTGATGTTTTGAATATAATAAAATAGTTATGACCAAAGTTTCATTTCATTCGAACAAAACACTAAGAAACGGGGCCTAATTAGAGTTGAGGCCCGTTTTTGAGAATCACCCTGTATTCGCTAGCAGACTACCATATTGGTTTATATGTCCAGGGAAATCAGTATGTTGAAGATATATATTTCATATAAGAAAAATATGTATGAAATAAAAATAATACGATTTCTAAATATGTAATAAAAAATAAATACAATAATACATCATTTATTTGCCAACGGGGGTGGGGGGGGGTTACAGTATGTTATTGGTGTTGCTAAAAATGTTGCATACTATTTAAATTCAGTGATTTTCCCTTTTCTTTTTATGACTAATAAAAAAATAAATATTTGAATTAAATAATTGAAATAATCTGATTAAGAATTAACTTTCTTTTTTGACACAAATCACTTAAGAGCAAAATTTAATGCTATGTAGCTAAATTCAAAGTGCATCTCCTGGAAGATTGATTGCCAAATACAGCTCACTCAACAATGTCACCCTAAACCTTCATCTCATTTGGGAAACATTTGAACACCAATCTGATTATGGCATGATCCTTAATGTTGCGAGCAGTATATTTGGTGCCTTTTTCAACTGCATTCCGTACATAATAGATCATTACAATCAGGCAAATTCGGAGAGGAGGCAGATGTTGGGACTGGTGAAATATAGAAGTTCTCAAATAGCCATCTCTAGGTTTTTCTGGAGGTGTGAAATTCTTTGCAAGAGCTTTCCAACACTACAAATACTAATTATCACTTTGGTCTTAGCATTCACTCTCAGACCTTTTACTTTCAATAGCATTTCTTCAAGTCTTTAACTTAACAAATAGGTCTTCCATTGTTTCACAGGCAAGTACTAAATCATTAGCATATAGCATCTTTTCTGGACAATGCTTCTAAGTCACAATGCAAAGCAACAAACTTTGTACAGAAGGTTGATGTACTCAAACTTTAAAATTAAAGCTGTCACTAACACAACTTTCAGCATTTCTATATATTCCTTAGATAACCCTAACCCTAACCACTCATCTCTAATTTATGCAAAGTCCACCAAACAACCTCTCTTGACACTCTTTCAAAAACTTTCTCTAGATCCACGAAAGCAAAATACAAGTACTTCTCTTGCATTAGTCTCATGGCTTCTTCTAGATTTTCACAGTTGTGAAAATCTAGAAGTAGAAGGACTAGTGATACTCTATATTCACCAATTTCTCATAATGGCATTTCTAAGTATTCCTGTTGTTCTCTTGATTTGTTGCTAACACTCTATTGCCATTTTGAATGCACTTCTCTCCAACAATGTTCACGTTTTTGTTTACTATCTGTTTAGCTATCCTGAATATTTCATTTTTTCATAGAATATCTAAAAATCTGATTTTCTCAACATTTTTAACTTTGTATATTCTTCTTGCTTTCCTTTTTACTTTGGTCTTATTCACTAACCATCATCAACTCTTTTGTTTCTACTTTGCTTTGATATACTTCTCACTTTTCTCATTCTATCACCAATGTTACTTCATCTCTTTCGCATTACTTAAGAGATTTATAACCAACAATTTACTTTAGTGTTTGTTACACTAGATTCATAGATGTCGTCTTAAAAAATGGTGTTTGCAACCATCATATCCAATGTTAGACCAAATTCTAAAATTCTTTCTCCTGTATTCCTATCACTGTATTCATTACCTCCATGCATACCTTTAAAATCATCAGGAGTCATTCTAACATGACCACTTAAATCTCCTGCCACAGCAAGTACTTTCTTATTAACCTTACTAGTTACTGTAATAAGCCTGCCAGAAAACTCATTTATTGCATCTTTACTCAAGCCACATTGTGGTGCATAAACAGCTATAGTTGTGAAAATTTTATCACCAACCAACAACTTCATCAGTATGATTTGCTCATTTACATTAGCATTACAAGTTGATTTTTTAAAAACTAATTGTTATTTTATTAACTTGTATATCTTCCATCCATAATATAAGGGGGGAGTAATGGTGGCACGATTAATTGGAATTGTTAATTGTAAGAATTGTGCATTTCGGGAGGAATCTGAATCGCATCGTAAAAAAATACCTTAAACTTACGATTCTTTCATTACGATTCTCTTATATTTTTAAGTTGAACTGTTTGTTTGAAGTGAGATTAATGCTGTTAAAAATTTATGATAAAAACGTCATAGAACTTTTCATAACATATTTAATGTATACATTCCATCACATACATAGGCGCTGTCTCTTTCAAAACTTTGAGGCCCATGATTAGTTATCTGTTTGCACTGTTGCAAAACTTTGGGGGCCGCGAGGTAACATTGCTTTCATTTGTGAGCAAAGTTTATTCATATATAAAACAGCCTAACTATGTTAAGTCCTTAGAAAATTTTTTACAGTGCTCTCATTGCGAGTAAATTATGTTAAAAATCAGTGGTTTTTCCAACTGATGACTAAAAAATAGGGGGGGGGGCTTATCTTTTGGCAAGTTTTTTTTTTTTTTTTTACTGACACTCTCCATTAGTAAATGAAAAATGTCTTGTCAACTTTTATATTTTTAAAAAATAAAACAAGCATAGAACAATATATATACTTTCTATTTTCTGAATGAAGGCTGTTTCAGGAAATATTTCTAAAACTAAAATGAAGCTGATCACGTGGTATCAGTTCGCAAAACTTTGACAGTCGGTCGGCTTTTTTGAAGTATCCAAAAACGTTAGAACTACATTATTATATTATTCCGTCTAATGAATTGGACCATATATTATTTTTTTATAAGTAACCCAGTGTTGATAACTTTGTAAGCAAAATATAAACAAACATTGCATAGAAAAACAAACCAATAGAAAAAATATGAATTAAAAGTACAAATAGTTGTCTTATTTTTAAATAAGACATTCTCTTTAATTATCATGATAATGTTTTCCAATATATGAAAAAGAGTAAAGAAACATCCTGTTCTTTTTTATATACGTTTTCATCTATAATATAAATGTCACAACTTCCCCTATGCTATATTTATGTTCTGTTCTATCTCCTCTGGGATCTTCCAACCACTCGGTTGTATCAGTTAAGATAAAAATGAAATATAATGTCTTCAGACGTACCTTTCCACTGTACTGTATATCGATACTCTATGGCTGACTGGGATAGCTTCCGTACATTTATATCTGATCTACCTCTGCATTCCATCTTTAAAAAGGATGTGTCCTCTATAGTATCAGACCTGACCGAATGGTTAATTGAAGGCATAGACCGATTCATACCATCCAAAAAAATTCCAATAAAAACCCAACAGCCAGCCATGGTTCTCCCCAGGATGTGCTGCTGCCATCGCGCACAGAAATCACTTTTTCCGTAGCTACCAACGTAATAAATGTACTGAGACTAAAGCTGCTTTCAGAACTGCCAGCAACCACTGTAAAAGAGTAATAAAAAATGCAAGAGAGATATATGCTCAGTCCGTTAGGTCCAAAGTAGCTCAGCAGCGGCTTGGTTCCCACAAGTTTTGGCAAATAGCAAACGGGATCTTGAACAGAAGTGTGCGTTCTATCCCAACCATCATCAATGGACCTGAGGTCATCTTCTCAGCATCAGACAAGGCCAAACTATTTGCCAAGAACTTTGCAGCTAATTCTACCCTATGCGATGAAGGCTATCAACGATTTCCTCCTATAACAGACAACACGCAATGCAACATACAAATATCTGTGCGTGAGCTCGCCAAGCTAATCAAGAACCTTGATTCCAGTAAAGCAACTCGCCTTGGTGGCATTCCAATTATAGTGTTGAAAAAGCTTCAATCAGAACTTGCCCCCATACTTACAAAACAGTTTAAGCGTTGCCTTAAGGAGAAGTGCTTCCCAACACCCTGAAAAACCTCATCAGTATACCCTGTATTTAAAAATTCATATGTTCTCTCTCTCAGTACAGACCAATGTCTCCTGTGTGTCATAAGTTACTGGAATCCATATTAAATAGAGAAGGAGTCAACCACCTCAGCAGAAATAACCTTCTTAGTGACATGCAATATGGTTTCCATTCTGTCAGATCTATAGCAGATGTGCTAATGGTTATATCTCATACGATTAGTGAATCTCTCGACAAAGGCTTCCTTTCTAGGGCAATTGCTCTTGACATATCAAAGGCCTTCGATAAGGTATGGCATAAAGGCCTACTTCACAAGATTTCCAGCTACGGTATCACTGGAAATGTTTTCTCAATTATTAAATCATTTCTCTCCGATAGGTTCAGAAGAGTAGTTGTTGATGGGCAGAAATCAGAGGCTCAAAGTATTAATGCTGGAGTCCCTCAGGGGTCCATCCTGGGCCCAACTCTCTTCCTGATCTACATCAATGATCTCCCGCAACAAATACTTAAATCATTCGTTGACATCTATTCTGATGACACGACCATCTACGGCAACACATCAAAGGCCGTACATGACGGTTCTCTCTCTGATTCTCTCTCCTCTGATCTTGAGCGCATGGTACAGTGGGGGAAGAGGTGGCTGGTTACCTTTAATGCATCTAAAACCAAACTCCTATCTTTACATCATCAACGCTCTGATCCCCATCTGGCATCAATTGAAATGGATGGCTCTCGTCATGTTTTGACAAGCTTCTGGGATTGGCTCTTACTCCTGATCTGAAATGGAACATGTACATCAAGTCTGTTGCCAAGGTCGCTGGAAATATGTTAGGATCCTTCTACCGCTCCAGAAAATATCTCACTGTTGATGCAATTCTCTATCTATATAAAAGCCAAGTACATCCAAGGATGGAGTACTGCTGCCACAGATGGGCAGGAGCTGCTAAAAACAGCCTATCCTACCTTGATGGAGTACAAAATAGACTTCGTAGCTTAGTGGGGGATGCCCTTTTCTCTTCCTTGCAACCTCTCTCCCACAGAAGAGACGCTGCGAGCTTGTCTTTGTTTATCGTTATTTCCATGGCAAGTGCTCATCTGAGCTCCAATCTCTGATCCCCCCCTCACCAATCCTTCATGAAAGACACCCGTCTAGCTGAAACCACTGCCAATAATTTTCCCCACTCTTGATCTGTGCCTAAATCAAAATATAGATTCCATGAACAAAGCTTCTTTCTTAGAAGTGCACACCTGTGAACTCTCTTCTGTGTGCCTGTTTCCCACCTGACTACAACTTGAATGTCTTCAAGTCCAACATAAACAAATTCCTGATAAACTGCCCCCCCCCTTAAGTAAGACACTTTATCAAATCTCCATTACTAACAATTACTACGATACTATCCCATTTGATTACTGTACACGCAATAACTTATCCCTGACTGGCTTCCGGGCCTTGATAAGTGGCGACTACCATGTAAAAAAAAAAAAAAAAAAAAAAAAAAAACTCACTTTACGTTTGTATGTCTGCCTAAAACTGTCAATAGAGGCGACGGATTTTCATGAGATTCGTATCATTTTGGAGCTTGTCCCTTTGGACGACAAATATCGAAAAATTGGTTATAAACATTAATTACTTCACTTTTCTACAAGGAGGGGTCGTTTTTTTTTCGCCGATATTTTCGAAAGTCTTCCTCTTTTTTTTGATTAACTAGCCTTAATTTAAACCTTCACCACTTCCGGTTTGGCGATAGACGCAACAGCAAAGACGTCACGTTTTCCTCTTTTGCAGCATGGGTTAGAGCCTGCCTGCCTACTATTAGTTTTTTTTTTTTTTTTTTTTTGCTTAACACACATCTCCAAACACCCGGGCAACGCCGGGCACCCAGGCTAGTTTAGAATAAAAATACAAGTGTATCTTTAATTCATAATGATGAGTTTTAAAAACTAATTGCATTCTAACAACTGAGTGATTATGAATAGATAATTTAAACATGCTGTAGACTTTATTACATGTGTGTACGACTTGTGTAGTATGCATTAAAAGAAACAAACAAAAGAACAGAATCCCTATTTACTTGCTTCCCCACAAGAGCAGACTTAAATACAAGGTCGTTTTTAATGTGGGGAAACTCCAGCTTCCCCAAAAGAAGGCACTCTGGATCGTGACAAAAAATTAAGTTACCTAGGGCTAAATGGATTGCATTAAACAAAATAAGATTTATTCCATTATTTTTTTACAATAAACTTTGAAAAACTTGAATAAAAATTATTTTTATATTATCAAACTTTGTGTAATGAACTGAAAACATGCACACACAAAGATATATATTATTAGATTTGTTGCATTCAGAAAAACATCATGTGCATTTTTTGGTTTGAGGACAATTCTTTTTTCATTTAAGGGTTAGTCAATCCTGCTCATTTCTAAGTAGAGGGGAAATGCATCATCCTCTAGGTACAATGGCAGTAAGCTTGCCACATCATCTTTTGAAGTCTCGCTACAAACCAGCCATGCCACTACATTTCCCTCACTAGTAAATAGTTTCACCATGTCGCGGCTTTATTGTATCTTCACCATAACGGCTGAAATAACTTTACCTTCAACACTTCAAGCTTTTTTTTGACTTACCATTAAATGTACAAAAAAAAAAAAGTTTTCTTCAGCTTGCAATATTCTCGACACATGCAAAAATGACAATTCTTTTTCTGTTTTGACGTTGATAGACCATTTAAGTAATGTATGGAGTGTATCAAACTATTTCTTAGACTAGTAGGAGTGCAAGCAAGAAATGAAATGGTGAATTTTGGAGATGTACATGGAAGTGTACTCAGGTGAGCGGGTATTGAATAGATTTAAAAGATCAGCTGTCTCTCATTCCTACAAAAAGAGAACACTAAATCTGCCACTTTTCTCTTTGACGCAAGACAGATTGTGCAGATAGTGCATGGTTGTTATGCCTTCAAAACTTATCAGATTTATCATATTAAATTATAAACTGACACACTGGGAGAAAAGTATGACCCCCCCCCCGTCACCCTCAAATACGAGTAAATAATGACTTGGTATTATATTTCAGAATTTTAGATGAAAATTGATAATTGGGATTATTCAGACCATTGTTCTTATCATGTATCTCTAAATGTTTCAGCTCATGTAACCTCCAACTTTCTTCAGGTGCATCTTGACATACTCGGAAATCTTTATTATAAATTCTGGAATCTGCATGGAATTTTGTAACAAAACCCATTATTTAATTCACTGGAGTAGCTTCCTCTTATTACATCAGCTATGATTGGGTAAAAGTCTCAAATAATTTGTAATTGTATTCTTAAAAGCACCTGAACTGAGGATTGAACCTTCAATCTTCAGAAGATTCACTTAGAACTGATTATAACTTAGCACTTTTATCTGTTGCATCCTGAGTCCTTGCAGAAGAAAGTCACACAGTTACATTAACTGAAAAAATAACATCTAAGATAAAAACAGTTGTCTGAATAATCCAAATTAGTAACATTACAGTTGTTGACTATAAATATTGTTTTGGCATTAAATGACCAGAAAAAAGCAGAAATGTCTTAAAAATACTCCCAACTAAAGAGATGGTACATCAGAAAATCTCTATAATGCTCTACCTCGGTTAAGATATAGACCAACGGAATTCAAATGACAAAAAACAAAACATATATTAATTGTTTGATATTTTTCTCCAGCAGAGAAAAACCGGTTTTCATCATTTACTGCTTCTTTGATCTTAATTAGTTTTCACTTCTACTCTTTTTCTTTGGCAAAGCTGTTCAAATCTAAAGTAGCTTTTAATGATCTGTCTCAAGTGGTTGAATGCTACTCTGATTGTGTGATGCTTTCTGCCATATTGTTTTTACAAAGTTGCAATTATCTAAACTGCATTTTTCATCAGGCGACCATTCAAGTGCACATGCCTTTTTAAGTTTTTTTCTTTTTTTCTAGCTTTCTATTGTTTAGTTTCTTCATTAGCGATTGCAAATTTTTTTGAGAGTATATTAACTGAAAGACTGCCATCTAGGTTTGCTCTTTCATCCTGTAGTGCTGTTGAAATTTTGGCTCAAATTAAAATTGGGAAATATACAATTTCACACAAAAGAAACTAGTTAATATCAGTTCTTCATTTATCATGTTCAGTTTAACATTTTTTTTATAAGCTGGCATGTTGAATAATGGATTTTATAATTCAGAAATTGAATGATAAAGTGAGAAAAAACAAACATCTGTGTTTTTTTGTCAACCTGGAAAATTAAGACAAGAGACTCTGAACTCAATAATACTATTTTTATTAAAATATTTTACTTTCTATAAAAAAATATAAAAAATATTTTAATGAAAATTTAATCCAATTTTATCTCTGAAATATTTTAAATGAATTATGAATGAAAACAATGTAATTTGCAACGTAGCCAAACTTCAAAGTAAACAATGAAAAAGAATATGAATAATTTGGATATTTGGGTGTTGTTCATAATTTAAAACTAAAACATTGAATATTTTTAGCAAATAGATGGAGTGAAACCTGTGAATGCACTATACCCATTATTTTCCAATGAATATGTTCAGTCACAATTGAATATATATATATATATATATATATATATATATATATATATATATATATATATATAATCTGAATGTTTTTAAGTTGATTAAAATAAAATTTAAGAGGCCTCCAGAGTTCCATCGAAGCCATCCTTTTTGGGTAACTTCCTGAAAATATATTGTGTAAAATCTATTGTGAATAATTTTTTCTTACAATATTTTAAATACAGTGAAACAAAATAAAAGTAAGGAAGCTTCCAAAACTTTGCCAAAACTGTTTTTTCCTGGGAAAGCAAAACAAATTTTAAAAAATTCCAGGTACTGCTCAAATTTTCTTTTCCTATGAATAGTTTGAAAATATGTTGTCATTGTTAAAATATTCTAAGAAAAACCATATAATGGCTTTTAACAGCGACAACATATTTTTCTAGAAGGGATAGTTTAGGCAGTGCTCTAGAGGCCGGCTTAGTTTTATTTTTTACTAGCAGACCGCCCGATGTTGCCCGATCATAAAATATGCATAAATATTATATTTTAATTTGTGCAGATTTTGTATTGTTATAGAGTCAAATCTCTCTTATATTGTATCCAGTATATAGCAATGATTTCAAAACTTATAAAAAGAAATGATTAGCTAAAATTGAAACTAAAACATTTAGTGCTCCAACATTAATACCATTTGAGTTATCAACAGATGGATAACAAAAGTTTAAAATTAAGTGACTTTAAGCTATGAATTTTTTTTATGTGTGCGGAGTAAATTTTATTCAACTTACTCTTGCCAAGGTCAACTTTTTTTTTTCACATTTGATCCCTTAGCAGCTATTTTTAAAGGCTAAAAACAAAATTGAAATTGTTCCACAGGTTCAAATCTCAATATCAAGTTTCAAGTTTATAGACCAAAAATTCAGAGAGGAGTTCTGCACACATTTTAATATACAGGGTACACCCTGTATATTATTTGAATCCACCTTAAACACTTTTAGAAAAACAGAAAATGAAACTGTTAAAATCGTTGAAATTTACAATTTCTTGTAACAAAACCAATAAATATATTAATCTACTTCTTATTCTGTAAATATCCTCCTTCGACTCAATTCACTGACTCAATTTGAGTTTGAAAGCGACTGCAAGCTTTGATCAGGTGATCTTTATTTATGCCCTTATTACTTGGGCTATTTGAGAGGATTTGGTGGTATGAGGATGCTTATAATTTTGTTATTGTTTAGTTTTCAATGTTGCCCAAAGGATTAAGGTCTGGTAAGGCCATAAATTTGGTGAAACATGATCATGAAAATTCTTGCCCATCCAGTTCTGGGTTTTGAAAGCTTTAGTGGATGGTGCTGAATCTTGTTGGGAGACATAGGCCCTTCTATTAGCTATGTTGTCTATCCAAGGCTTAACAATGGTTAGAAGAGTCTCTACATAGGCACTTGCATTGACTCTAAGGCCCTGTAAAAAAAAATGAGGCATGATGTGCCTGTCACAACACCGAAAGTCATCACTGGTGACTTTCAGAAATCTTGCAATTTCAGACTGGCTGTGTTTTCTCTTTTGTAGACATTATTATAGCTTGTCTTTTCATTTCATTAGTTGTATCTTCCATGCTTTGGAAAGCAAAAAAAACAAATTCATATAATTTAAATGAGAAATTGTGAAAAACCTAAGTGTTGAATATGATAAAATCATTTTTTTCATTTTTTTGCCAATAATCAATAAAAATAGCCTCATCAGGCTAGGTAGTCCAATCTGAGTTTTTTCTTATTTTTTTTTTTACTTTTCTTCATTTTTGATGTTAGGGTGAAAATAATCCCTCGGAGTGGAAGAGAATAGAATAAATTAGTATATTTTTAATTTAAATCACAAAAATATCAATGTCCTCAAATAGCTTATGCACCCTGTATGTATGTGTAAGCGTCTTTAATACATGACAGTTGGATTGTGTTTACATTTGATTCGGTCGTCGATTTTGTTTGTAAAATAATGTGTGAAATTGTCCACATCATCTACTGCAGAAGTGTTAGTCTTATAGACAACCATTTTTGTAAAAATAAGAACAAGATGTAAATCCGTGCCTTTTCTTTTTTTTTTTTTTTTTTGTCAATCTCATTTAATCGTGCCCATCACCATCATCGTCGCCCTTATCATTGAGTATTTAAGACACTTAGAATGTTCCTTCATGTGTATTATGTGTACATATGTATACGCGTATATGTGTGCTTCTACGTGTGTATGTTTGCATGTGTGTGCACATGCATATGTCTGTTGGCATACATCTGTATGTATGCATATGTTTATTTCCATGTGTGTGTGAGGTGAAGAGGGCTCCCGTAAGCCATGGTGAAGACAACCCCTCAAGGAGAAGCAAATCTCTGATTTAAAAAAAAACCCAAAGCGGGAGAAGCTGGTCTGAAGTTTGACTTGTTGCTGGCTATCTTGCTCTTGCTTGTTGCTGGATGTCAACATTTTGAACCGAGAGAGATTTAACTGTCGTACATAGCTAAAACTCTGTAACATCATCTTTGTATAGATACTCCCTCAGGCATTTGTCTATAAAAAAAAAAGAAGTCCTGTGGCGATAAAAAAGATGTGACGTGTGTAGGCCTGAAATGCTGGATGCATGTAACAATTGATCTGCCATCATTATATGTATCTATGTATATATGTATGTGTATGTATATTTATATATGTACATGTGTGTGTATATGTATTTATATGTGTGTGTGTATCTATATACATTTATATTTGTATGCATGTATGTGTATATATGCATATGTGTTTGTGTATGTATGCACATATGTGTGTGTATATGTACATGTAGGTAATTGTATGTGTATATGTATGTGTAAGTATATGTGTGTATGCATTTGTATACGTGGATGTATCTTGGATGATGTTATGGAGACAAGTGGTAATGGCATCTCCGCCATGCTTAAGAAGCTCAGCTGGTATTCCATCAGGGCCAGTTGCTTTATTATTCTTGAGGTTGTTAACTGCACGGCTCACTTCATGGATAGTTGGTATTACATCCAGTTCTTGAATTACAGCAAGGGAAGGTCAGGAAGATGGTCAAGAAAAGTAGGGTCGATAGGGTTCTGCCTGTTCAGTAAGTCTTGGTAGTGTTCAGCCCACCGATTGAGTATGGCAGTCTTCTCAGTATAAAGTATGGAGCCATCAGCACTACGGACTGGGCAGAGGCTGTTGTTCTTTGGACCATAGGCTGTCTTAAGGGCATTATAAAATTGATGTTGGTCCCCCATATCAGCTAAACCTTGGATCTCAGTTGCAAGATTGGTCCACCATTCATTTTGCATTCTTCGGGTTTCCTGTTGGACTTTTGACCGAAGCTCGGCTAGCTTGGCACGTGATGCTGGAGTTGGATTTGCAGTCACTGCTTGCTGTTGCCGATTGTTTTCTTCAATTAGTTGATGAATTCCATCAGACTGCTCGTCAAACCAGTCTCTATATTTTCTTCTTGAGAATCCCAAAATGTCCTTGGCAGTATTGAGGAGGACTTCACAGATGCTTTCCCATTTTTCAGTTAAGAAAGCTGTTGTTATGGGATCTGCTGCAGGACAATGGAAGGATGCAGATATCATCAGCATATATAAAAAGAAAGGTGACAGAAATATTTGTGGCAATAGTCGAGGCATTTCCCTCCTGTCAACCTCAGGGAAAGTTGTCACTAGAATTTTACTGTCTCGTATCATCCAACACATTGTCAATCAAGTCTTACCTGAATCGCAGTGTGGCTTCAGACAGGAGCGCAGCACGATTGACATGGTCTTTGTGGCAAGACAGCTCCAGGAGAAAAGCGTCGAGCAACACCAAAATCTATATATGGTTTTTGTAGATCTTGCCAAGGCCTTTGACACTGTGAACCGTCCTTTGCTCTGGGAAGTACTCATCAAATTTGGCTGCCCACCAATATTCCTGGGTGTCCTGAAGGCTTTCCATAATGGATCTATGGCTCGCGTCTCCAGTTCAGGACTAAAATCTGAGCCCTTCCTGGTAGAATCAGGTGTGAAGCAGGGATGCGTCATTGCGCCCATCTTGTTTAATCTTTTTCTTGCTGTGGTTTCCAATGTTGCCAAACAGCAAATCCATCCTGCTGATGGGATCCGCCTCTCATACCGACTGGATGGCAACCTCTTCAACCTGCGTCGCCTCTATGCCAGATCACGTGTGACAGAAGAAGCAATCCATGAATTGCAATACGCTGACGACACAGCTCTGGTGAGCTCATCTGAAGAGGGTCTTCAGCGCACCATCAACACTATCTCCAACATTTACTCCCGAGCTGGTCTAGTCATCAACATCAACAAAACAGAGGCACTTAACATATGTGAACATCGTCAGGAACCGCCAATATTCACAATCAACCAACAGCCACTGAAAAACACTCAAGAGTCTACTTATCTTGGCTCAGTGCTCACTGACTCCTGTGACCTAACAAGTGAGGTCCTATGGCGCATTGGTCTGGCTGCTGCAGCCTTTGGCAGACTCTCGCACAGAGTTTTTATGAACTGTAACCTCACCACCACCACCAAGGTTTCTGTCTACAGAGCAATCTGTCTCTCCATCCTCTTGTATGGCAGCGAGTCATAGGTGCCTTATAGACGCCACCTGAAAAAGCTAGAAGCATTTCATACCAACTGCTTACAGCGTATACTAGGTTTAAAATGGTGGCACAGGGTGCCACACAATGAGATACGCAGGCACACTCAAATGGACCCACTTGAAATAATTCTAACTCATAGACAACTTAGGTGGCTTGGTCACACCAGCAAGGCTCCCACGCAAGGTCCTCTATGGGGAACTTGCAGAGGGCAGACGCAACCCTGGGGGTCCACGTAAACGTTTCAAGGACCAACTAAAAACATCATTGAAAAAATGTGGCATAGAATCCAACGCCATCGAACATGCTGCTGCTGATCGGAGAGAATGGCGAAACATCTGCCAAGAGGGCTTGGAAACTTTCACCTCCACCTATAACGACCGAGCAGAGCGAAGAAGACACCAAAGGCGCGCGGCGCAGCGGGCAGACGGCATCTTCCCCTGTGCTGCCTGCGGCCGTGTATGCAATTCACGAATTGGACTCCACAGTCACCAGCGAGTCCATCAGGCGTAATCTATCTGGGACTGTTAGGCATGGTGCAACGTCATCGTCGTCAGCGACGGACTACTGAAGAGAAGAGATGTGGATGTATGTATATGTATGTATGGGTATTATGCATTGTGTATGTATATAGGTATATATGAGCGTATGTTTATAGATATGTATGTATGTATGTATGCCAATGATCGTCTTGTGTATGTTTGCATGTGTGTATGTATGTATGTATATGTATGTGTGTGTGCGTGTGTGTGTGTATATATATATATATATATATATATATATAATTTAAAGGAGATTAGAATAATAGTCTAAAGAGCTAAGTGTATTTTAATGTAATAGTGAAATTACTAGTTTAATTAAAATACAGGAAATGCTCGTTGTAATTTAGATATATAATAAGCTCGATAGTTAAATGTCCTAGAGCTAATTCAATATTAAGTAATGTGATTTATAATTTAAAAAATTTTTAAAATTTAAAAATCAAAATTTAATTAAATTAAAAATCAGTTTCATAAGAAGGAACAACAACAAAGTCAATTATCTGTACGATCGTTTCGGAAATCCGTGCTTTTTATTTGTGGTATACATGAAGTCACGTAGAACAATTATACATAGTTTTTTTGGTAAGCACGGTCTCCTCATCAGCAAATTTAGGAGGATTTCTATTGAATTGAAAAGACACCAAAAATAAACCTAGCATTAAAAGTAAGGCAGATGAATCTGAAAAATTGAAGTAAAAGGTTTGGATTTAAAATTTATAAGAAAATTAATAAGAAAATTGGTATAGGTTAGAGATAGAAATGAGTAGAAAAAATATATATTTTTTTTGAATTTACATAATAAATTTGATTTAAAAATATATAGATATATAATTACCTTTTAGTTTTTCTTTTTTTGAAATCAGGAACTGTATTTAAAGTAGTCATTTAGATGTTTGCTATAGCTTTTTATTTTATTGAATGATGAATTTTAAAAGGGCGACGCTCGTGCAGTAAATTGTTTCCGTTAGCGTATTTTGATTTAAAGACGCTACAGTTAATATCTATAGAGAGAGAGAGTATTTGTTTTGCAAGTTTTTAAGGGGAGATAATTGTCATGGCTTTATTTATTATTTGATTTACGAGTCTAAGGGCGGTAATTGGTTTAACTTAATTTATTAAAAAAAAAAAAAAAAAAGAAGTAATCTATTTTTACTAATGAGTAATTTTTAATGATATAGATATTAACTGTAGCGTCTTTAAATCAAAATACGCTAACGGAAACAATTTACTGCACGAGCGTCGCCCTTTTAAAATTCATCATTCAATAAAATAAAAAGCTATAGCAAACATCTAAATGACTACTTTAAATACAGTTCCTGATTTCAAAAAAAGAAAAACTAAAAGGTAATTATATATCTATATATTTTTAAATCAAATTTATTATGTAAATTCAAAAAAAATATATATTTTTTCTACTCATTTCTATCTCTAACCTATACCAATTTTCTTATAAATTTTAAATCCAAACCTTTTACTTCAATTTTTCAGATTCATCTGCCTTACTTTTAATGCTAGGTTTATTTTTGGTGTCTTTTCAATTCAATAGAAATCCTCCTAAATTTGCTGATGAGGAGACCGTGCTTACCAAAAAAACTATGTATAATTGTTCTACGTGACTTCATGTATACCACAAATAAAAAGCACGGATTTCCGAAACGATCGTACAGATAATTGACTTTGTTGTTGTTCCTTCTTATGAAACTGATTTTTAATTTAATTAAATTTTGATTTTTAAATTTAAAAATTTTTTAAATTATAAATCACATTACTTAATATATATATATATATATATATATATATATATATATATATATATATATATATATATATATATATATATATATACCAATGACCGTCTTCAGTGTCATGTCTGTTTGAGCATGTGAATTCGCCGGCAGGACTAAATGTCATTTTTGGGTTCGTGAACTTTCAGTGTCTGAGGGATTGGCACTCGTCTGATTAGACGTTGCAATCATCATATGTGTATATGAATATGTATGTACTTGTGCAAGAACTTTTTCAACCTAAGTGCTATGCTGTAGAAAATATGCATAGTGTAATAGTTATAAGAAACCATAATAAAATGAATGTTCGTTTTTCAAAGGAAGATGCAAATTAGTAAACCTTCATGAATTCGTTCGCATATCCATGACAGAGTATATTAGAAGTTCGTTTTAATAATTTTTAAGTAGAAAAAGTAGGCTTTTAATGTAAGTGTGACAAAAAACCTTCTTATAAAATAAATAATAGTTAAAATATTGTGAGAAAAAATTATGCACAGTGTCTTTTAAGTAGTGATCCCCCCTCCAACTAAGGAGACTTTGAAAGTGCAGATAAAAGCATCTCCTCTCCCTCCCAACCTGTAAAGCCGGCTTAGATACACGTTGTGAAAATATGTTACTGTTAAAATCCACACTGTATACTTTTTTTTTTTCTTAAAATATTTTAAGTATATTGACACAAAATAAAATTTAATAATCAAATCTATGGTAAAAAAGTGAAGGGGGAGAAAACTATTTACAACCGGTATTCTTAAAATTATTGATGTAAGCATTTCAAAGAGTCTTCTTCCATCAATTTGAAATAGTTTGCTGAGATTTAAATATCTGACTTTAAAGTAAGTTTTAAAATTGCTGATAGTTGTTGCATACTTTTCCTCTCTTACAGAGATATATTATTGTGAGATATATATTATTGTGGCCATGTTGCCCCACTTTTTGTTAAGTTGAAATGATTATTAATATCTATGGACCCTATTAATTTGATACAAAACTATTTGAGATACGCCTTCTGTATTTTTGCGGGAGGAAAAAGTATTGCTTATTTTATTTTTTAGTAATATTTTTGTAGTTTATTTCATAATATAATACTGAATTGCATTGTTGGGAAAAATCTTTTGTAAATGAGGTCAAAATTATTTGTATCCCTCATTGCACTTGGCATTCAGAACTAATTTTTTTCTTAGAGGACTATTGTAAGGTAAGGGAGAGTGTACATTTTGCAGAATGGTTGAATTACTAGTGTTTAAATAGGAGTCTATATGGTTTATCATCTAAGAAGAACTATTTTGTATTTCTTTGTGTATGTCTAAAACCTTTATTAATCTTGCTAAAAAATATGAAAATTGATTATGACATAAAAGAATTATATATATCATTTTGATTTTAAAGAGGATTCTTGTTTTTCAAAGCTCTGTGAATAGTTTTTTTTTTAAATTTAAATTATAGTTGTAGTCTGAATGTTGGTTTAAGAGTTGTAAGTGCGTCTACTTCTCCAATTATTCCTCATTATCGACTAGTTAATAAGTGAATAAAATTAGTCAATACAAGTGATAGCTATAACATGCCTGACAATTATGCTGCAATTCTCGTCCACTACTGGGAGGATGAAAAAAAAAAAAAAAAAAAAACAATTACCGAGAACATTTTTAGCCAAATAGTTAGGGTTAGTAATATTTAAATATTAATTGGTATAAACTACCTGTTATTAATGTTATAACGATAACAATAAATAGATTATGCAGATTCCTCAAAGGTACGATGATGGATGTTATTCGTTTCTCTTTTTCATAGAGCAACGTGACACTATTCTCCTCTTTCTACTCTTATTCATGTCTATGTATGAAGAATGAGGAACCAATTATTTCAATTGAAATAGATTTAATCTTAACTATGGCTATCCATTTTCCTTGGCTATCTTTAGAAAGGATGATTTGATTGGCTCAATCACATTTTGGGAATGTTGTTGGAAATGATACACAGTTCAGTTATTAGCATAAAGACTATGGAAAATGGACAGCTTTTTGGGTAGTTCATCATTGACATATCTAGACAAGTCAGCCTAATATCAGAGTTACTTAAATTAGCAATACACATGAAACAATTGAAATTGCTTAAAATATCTAAATAATGGCATACATAAAAAAAGCTTGATGATGTAAGAAAGATTTTTAGGAGTGGGACTTAGTCACTTAGATTTAATTTTTAATTTTTTCAAATAGGTCACCACTTATCAAGGCCTAGAGGCCACTCGAGGATAAGGATTAAAGAGTGTACAGTAGTCAATGGGACAATATAGTAATCGTGAGTAGTGAAAATTTAGTAAATTGGATGACTTAAGGGGAACGGCTCATCAAAAACTTGGTTACATTGGAAAGCAGGCAAACGGAAGACAATTCTACAGGTGTATAGTTCTAAGAAGGAAGCTTTATTCATGAAATTAACGTTTAGGCTTAGGCACAGATAAAGAGGGGGAAATTATTGATAGTGTTTTCAGCTGGACGAGTGTTTCCTGTGAAAGTTTGGCAAGGGGGGGGGTGTACCATAGATTGGAGCTCAGACGAGCACTTGCCATGAAAATAACAAAGCAGAAACAAGCTTGCAATGTCTCTTCTGTGAGAAGGAGGTTGCAGGGAAGAGAAAAGGACATTCTCTACGAGGCTACAAAGTCTATTTTGAACACTGTCAAAGCCTCTGTTAAGGTCTTTCTAGCAGCTCCTGCCCAGATGTGGCAACAAAACTCCATCTTTGGATGTAGCTGGCTCTTATATAGGTAGAGAATTGCATCAGCAGTGAGATATTTATTGGATTGATAGAAGGACCCCACCATTTTTCCACTGGCCTTGGCAATAGATTTGGTGTACATGTTCCATTTCAGATCAGAAGTAAAGGTCAAGCCCAGAAGCTTGTTAAAACATGAAGCCTCCCCAAGATGGAAGCCATTCATTTCAATTGATGCCAGATGGAGATCAGTGTTGATGCAAAGATAGAAGCTTGGTTTTAAATGCATTAAAGTAACCAGCCACCTCTTTCCCCATTGTACCACATGCTCATGATCAGAGGAGAGAGAATCAGAGAGAACTTTATGGTCTTTGATGTGCTGCCATAGATGATAGTGTCGTCAGCGTAAATGCCTACGAATGATCCAAGGATTGATTTGGAAAATCATTGATGTAGATCAGAAAGAGTTGGACAATGGATGAACCCCTGAGGAACTTTAGCATTAATACCGAGAGCTTCTAATTTCTGCCCATCAACCACTACTCTTATGAACCTATCAGAGAGAAATGATTTAATAATTGAGAAGACATTTTCAGCTATACCATAGCTGGAGATCTTGTGAAGCAGATCTTTATGCCATACCCTATCAAAGGCCTTTGATATGTCAAGAGCAATTGCCCTAGAGAGGAAGGTTCCGTCGAGAGATTTGCTAATCCTATGAGATATAACTGTAAGCACGTCTGCTGTAGATCTAGCAGAACGGAAACCATATTGCATGTCACTAAGGTTATTTTTTCAGAGATGGATTTATGTTGGACTTGAAGACAGATTGTAGTCAACTGGAAAGCAGACAGACGGCGCAACGTAGCACAGGCATGCAGTTCTAAGAAAGAAGCTTTGTTCATGAAATCTACATTTAGATTTAGGTCTAGATAAAGAGTGTGGGAAATTATTGATAGTGGTTTTGGCTAGACGAGTGTTTTTCGTGAAAGTTTGGTGAGGGGGGGGGAATCATAGATCATCATAGACGAGCACTTGCCATGAAAATAGTGATAAAGCAGAGACAAGCTTGCAACATCTCTTCTGTGGGAAATAGGTTGCAAGGTAGAGAAAAGGGCATCCGTCACTAAGTTATGAAATCCATTTTGAACTCTGTCAAGGCAGGATAAGCTGCTCCTAGCAGCTCCTTCCCAGATGTGGCAACAGTAACTCCATCATTGGCCGTACCTGGCTTTTATATAGGTAGAGAATTTACGCCAGGAGTGAGATATCTACTGGAGCGGTAGAAGGATCCTACCATTTTTCCAGTGACCTTGGTTTGATATGTGTGCCATTTCAGATCGGGAGTAAAGGTCAAGTCCAGAAGCTTGTCAAGATATAAAGCTTCTCAGAGCATTGATGTAAAGATAGAAGCTTGATTTTGGATGCATTAAAAGTAACCAGCCACCGCTTTCCTCATTGTACCACATGCTCAAGATCAGAGGAAAGAGAATCGGAAAACTTGGTTGTTTACGATCTTTGATGTGCTACCATAAATCATAGTCGATAGCATAAATGTCTACGAATAATGTAAGGATGTGATTTGGAAGATCATTAATGTAGATCAGGAAGAGAGTTGGGCTCAGGATGAACCCCTGAGAGACTCCAGCATTAATACTGAGAGCTTCCGATTTCTGCCCATCAACCACTACTCTTATGAGCCTATCAGAAATGATTTAGTAATTGAAAAGACATTTCCAGCTATACCATAGCTGGAGATCTTGTGAAGAAGTAGACCCTTATTCCATACCCTATCAAAGGCCTTTGATATGTTACGAGCAATTGCCCTAGAAAGGAAGCCTCTGTCGAGAAATTCGCTAATCCTAAGAGATATAACCATAAGCACATTTGCTGCAGATCTAGCAGAACAGTTACCATATTGCATGTCACTAAGAAGGTTATTATTGTTGAGATGGTTGACTACTTCTCTATTTAACAGATTCTAGTTACTTACTCATGACGCACAGGAGACTTATGTCTGTACTGAGAGGGAGATGACCGATCACCTGAATTCTTAAATACAGGGCATACTGATCAGATTTTCCAGGGTGTTGGGAAGAAATTCTCAAGACAATGCTTAAACAGCTTTGTAAGTATGGGAGCTAGTTCTCGTTGAAGCTTTTTCAACACTAATTGGAATGCCGTCTGAGCCAGTTGCTTTACTGGAATCAAGGTTTTTGATTAGCTTGGTAACATCACCTGCAGATATTTGTATGTCACTTAGCATGTTTTCTGATACAGGAGGAAATATAGGGGGTTGGCGGCCTTGGTTGCATAGGGTAGAATTAGCTGCAAAGTTCTTGGCAAAGAGTTTGACTTTGTCTGATGCTAACGAGATTACCTCAGGTCCATTGATGATAGTTGGGATGGAGCATGCGCTTCTGTTTGTGCTTTTGCTATTTGCCAGAACTGGTGGAAACCAAGCCGCTGCTCAGCCACTTTGAACTTGACAGACTGAGTATACAACTCTCTTGCATTCTTCATTACTCTTTTACAGTGGTTGCTGGCAGTCATGAAAGCGGTTTTAGTCTCAGCACATCTGTTACATTGGAAGCAATGGCAGCGGCGCATTCCGGAGAGAACCATGGCTGGCTGTTAGATTTTTGTTGAAATTTCTCCGAGGGTATGAAACGGTCTATACCTACAATTAACCATTCTATCAGGTCTGATACTATGGAATGTAGAGGTAGATCTGATATAAATGTATGGAAGCTATCCTAGTCAGCCATAGTGTATCAATATAATGTACAATGGAAATGTACATCTAAGGATTATTACATTTCGTTTTTTATCTTAACTGATACAACAGAGTGGTCGGAAGATCCCGATGGAGACAGAACAGAAGATGAATGTAGCTCAGAGCAAGTTGTGAGGAAAAAGTCTAGAAGACTTACATACTGACCGTCAGTGTTGGGCACATGGGTGGGTTCGCGAACAATCTGAGTGAGGTCATAAGCAGTGGAGAAATCGTGACAGAAATTTCCCTCATCATTGGTCTTGTTTGAGTGGGTTAACCATCCCACATTGTGAACATTGAAGTTTCCACAGACGTGAATGTTAGTCGAAGGATGAGCAGACAGGATGGTTCAAGGAAGCATTTTAATAGATGAGCTTTTCACTCGGCCCTAGATTTAGTGGTAGTGTGAAATATATATATATATATATATATATATATATATATATATATATATATATATATATATAAAATTCATCTTTTATCGATTTTTTTCTTTCTTAACTGTTTATTTACTTTTATAACCCTAGTATATGATTCCCTTCTTAGATTTATTACCATCTGTTATAATTTTAACTCTGTCGTACTCATAATCTTTGAAATTTTCTATTATAATTTTTACTACTATTAATTTTCTTATTTTTACCTGTATCTTTATTATTTTTATTATTAGTAATATCATTTTTATTGTTTTTGTAATTTTTATTACAATTATTACCATCACCATTACTATCATTGTTATCATTGCTATTATCATTATTATCTATATCATTTTATTATTTCCGTTATTGTTAGTAGTAGTATTAATATTATCATTAGTATTATGATTTCCTTAATTATGATTATTACTATCATCATTATAATCATCATTTTTATTATTACTATTATTATTATCATCCTTATTATAATTATTGTTAATATTATCTTTATCACTATCATTCCTGTTATCGATTTTATTATTACTGTCCTTATTATCATTGTCATTATCATCATTTTTAATATTTTATTTTTTATCATTATTAATATTCTTATTTTTTTACTATTATTATTAGTATTTATTATTTTGGGATCTCTGAGTTTCATTGCTGAAAATTTAAGTGTTGAATTTTTTGTGATATATATATATATATATATGTCTATAAGGGTTCATAGAATTCATACTTTTATATAAAACTATCTTGGTTTTTACATGCATATGTGCATATATATATGTATTTGTCCTGCTAGTTTTCAGACATATATAAATATAGACGTGGAAGCTTAACTACAACAATTTTTTTTTTACTAACCTGTCACTTTTTCCACCCACCCATTTTAATTCGCTTTCCTTCTTCTACTTGTCTTTACTTGACATATTGTCTCCACCCCTCCCCATCCATTATCGTAATGTAATGTAAATACACTGACCCCTCTTCTGTCTTCCTCCTGTCTTTACAGCCTTCTTCCTTCCTTTTTCTTTTCTTTTCCCCCTTTTCTTTTTGACTGTTACTTCCTTCTCTTTCTTTCTAGCTGTCACTCTCCTTTTCCTTCTTTCCAAGTTTAAAATGTCATTTTAATATAACCTCTGTCACTTCTAGTTAGCGATTTAATATTTTATTTTTTAAATAAAAAGCCCTTTTCTTTTTTTCATTTAAGAATCAGCTATGATGAATAGCAGATAAACTTTATTTCTGTTGCCTTTGGGTTTTTTTAATGTAGCAACTATGTAATATTTGTATATATAAATAAAAAATATTATACTCTTTTTTTACTGAGCACTCTTAATAACCTCGTTTTAATTCATGACTTCATGGCTATAGCTGTGCCATTTAGCATTTATTTTTAACTTTATCAAAAGAAATATATTATAGCAAAAAAATATGTATAGAGATAAATAAGAAAATACAATAATTATGTTTTTTATATAAAAAAAACCCTTAAAATTAAAACGGGTTAAGTGTCTCGAATGTAAATAAGACATAAAATAGCTTTGCAAAAAATAATCAATAGGTCAACTCGCCAAAGGCGAGTTGGTGGAATTTAACCCAGAAAAAATAAATTGTAAATTTTGTATACTATTTTTGAAAATAAATTGTGCATAATTTATATGTACAAAACACTTGAAACACAGAAATAGCAGTAAAAAAATTTTTTTCAGAATAAATTTCATGAATAAAATAATAGTAAATTTAAAAAAAAATCTTAATAAGGAACTTCACAGAAAACAAAAACAAATTTACAATACATTCAAGATTAAAGTTTAAATGTAGAAAAAATTCTACAAATGAAATTTGTAAAGCCAAAGTATATATTTTATTAATCTAAAATATCTTTTTAGATTTTTTATTAAAACTTTTTTAAAACGAATATTTTAAAGTTTGTTTAAATGAATATATATTTAAATTTGTTTAAGGTAAAAAAACAGTTTGTTGTCTGGTCATCAAATAATGTGATTAAAGGTTATATTGCAAGCTAGGATTGGGTGAGTGGTGATATTGTTTCCGTACCTTCCTTTATTTGGCTTTTTTTGCTACCCTATTTGACTTAATATAATATTTCATCGATTTTAGTTAATTTGTTTTACAGCATGATTTTGTTCTAGAAATAAGTACTAGAGCTGAAGTATGAAAAATTCATTCAATTTCCGTAAAGTTTTCAAGATTACATCCAAAAAAGTTTTGTCTTTACCTAATTATTTATTGATCCATTTTTTTTTTCCACATCATTTTATTGCTATAGATATGTTAATTTTTTATAATTTATAACTAAATGATTATTTTTTAATTTAAACTGTTTTTATACATATAAGGCAATGTTTTTCAAATGAAATAGCACAAAACATTAAATTTTTTTATTCAAAACTTTTTCGAAAATTTTACTAATTATTAAATTGGGCGAATTGGGGGATTTTTTTTTTTTTCCGGGTGAGTTGGCGGACAACGAAAAAACCCTTAAAATTAAAAGGTTAATTGTTTCAGATGTAAAGAAGACGCTTTGCAAAAAATAAACGTGTTTTATCATGGTTTAATAATGATATTAATGTTTTATTTCTTATTAAACCTTTTCAATTTTTCTTATATTTACCTATTGTAGCGAGGACAACACGGAAGGTGAATAACCTGTAAACGGGGCTTTATTTATCAAGAAGTACAGTTATATAGGCTGTAATAAAAGGAAAGAGAATTGTTAAAAGCATGCAAAACAATGAACGATGTTAATGACATTCACCCCGGGTGGAAAATGTTCAGAGTGGGGGTTATGGAATGATATGCAAAAGTTCAAGCATCTCTATTTCTCAGGTGGTAGGGGTGGACACGTTGCTGTGTACGAATAAGTTTTGATGGGTTTTTATTGGGCGCTATATCGGCGGATGAAATTTCCCAGGATGCTTCAGATATGCAAGGTTCTAACGGGGTATCTGGTTGTAGAAGTTCAGCTTCCTGTGAGATAGTACCGTCATTAGTGTGTGGCAGTGTATCTTGCGGTTTTGGGGCAAGTTGTCTCAGCGACGCTGTTTCCTCTCTTCCAGTTGGGAGTCTAACATGGGCATATTGAGGGTTGCATTCCAGCCACTTGACTTCATCGACAAATGGCTCGTACTTAGATAACCGTAGGTTACGTTTCATCAGGATTTAAAAGCCAACTGGGAAGAGAGATGCCAGATGTTGATTTACGGTTGAACTGGAAGATCCTCTTATGAGGTGTAGCGTTAATAGCAGTACACAGTAAGGAATGGATGGAGTGTAAGGCATCGTGTAGAACTGTTTCCCAATGAGAAATTGGCAACTTTTTAATCTCAATGCTAGCGATATTGTTTTCCATAGGGTCACATTCAGTCATTCCACCTGGCCATTTCTCTTTGGCGGTTGTACGGCTTGTTGCTACTCCCTTATGCAGAAAGTCTGTTAGTTCCGTTGAGAGGAATGACGGACCTCTATCAGAGTGAATGAGGAAAGGCATGCCAAACAGTGAAAATAGTTGACAGAAACAATTTATGATTGTTTGTGAGGTTATATCTTGACAAGGAAAGACAAAGGGGAAGCGCGAATATTCGTCGATGATTGTCAATAGATATTTATTTCGACCGTTAGATGGCAATGGGCCCTTAAAATCAACACTTAAGCGTTCGAATGGTTGAGTCGCTTTGATAAGCTTGAAATTGGTGGGATGGAAAAATCTCGGTTTTAATTCTGCACAAACTGCACAGTTCCCAATAGTTTGTCAAATATCATTGATGGAATAAGGAAGATTACGCAGGCGTAAAAAATAAGACATTCGTGTTATACCTGGATGACACAATGAAACGTGTAGATCTCATTAGGTTAGTTGAGGAGCAAACCGTTCGTTTGTGTGTCCCAGAGCGATAGATTATGTCAAATGTGAGTGCCGATAGTTCTATTCTTCAGTGTTCCACCTTCTCATTTTTTTTATTTTGCTTGAATGTTTCAGGTCATACATGAATGCCACGGAACGTTGGTCTGTAATAAGCTTAAAGGCGGAACCAGTAAGGTAGTGACGCCATTTACGCACTGCCTCGATGATGGCATGTGCTTCTTTTTCAACAGAAGAGTAGTGTTGTTCACTGACTGAAAGTGATCGAGAAAAAGCAACTGGATGCCCATTCTGATTGAGAGCGACCGCCAGAGGCATCAGTTTCTACAGTAAGGGGTATGCTGTGATCGATTGTTGTAAGGGAAGCGTGTTCGAGTTCTTCTTTGAAGTTGGAGAAATCGGTTGAGCAGGATTCTGGTAGAGGGAAGACTCGATTTTGTGCTAGACGTCGAATTTTTGTCTGAGAAGTGAGGAATCCATTGAGCATAATATGAAAACATACCGATGACTTGCTGCTGTGATTTCACATCTTGCGGTAGAGGTAGATGTCTTAAAGCCTGGAAACGTTCAGGGTCAGGCTTTACGACTCCCAATGACACTTCATACTCTAAGAGGGTGATTTTCTCTGTTCGTATAATGCTTTTGTTGTTGTTAAAACTTATTTTTTGTTTCCTGGCAACATTTTAGAAGTGATTAAGATTTTCATCATGTTCTTTCATAGTACGACCACATATAGTGATGTTATCGACATATGCAAAAGTGTCAGTGATCTTCTCCTGTTTTATTAGGTTAGACCGTTGGAAGCATAATATGCCATTTGTTACACCGAATGGAATGCAGCAGAATTGGTATAGGTTCCCACAGGCTTTGAAGGCTGTGAATTTCTTCTCCTCTTCTAGTATCGGTATCGGATGATACGCATTCTGTAAGTCAAGGGTAGTAAAGACAGAATAACGAGCAATTTGTGGACTAGATCATCGATTCTTGGTAAGCTTCAAGGTAAGTGAACCGATTGATGGTCTGACTGTAATCAATGACAAGGCGATTCTTGTGTCGGTCGTTATTGGGTACTAGTGCCTGTGCTCTCCGGGGAGAACGAGAGGGTTTGATAACACCGTCTTTTAGGAGATTTTGAATTTCAGCTTGAATAAACTGTTGATTGATTGGTGAGTGTCTTCTGGATTTTGTAGCAATGGGCTTGCAAGCAGGTGCTAAATGTTCAAATAATGGTGGGGAAATAAGATGGGATGCCATTACGGCGCATATGGTGAAGGGATCTCTGTGACCTCCAAAGGGTATTTCTACTTTGGAATGTAGTTTGAGAAAGTCATGTCCAAGTAAGACGTCTGAGCAGAGGGAAGAGAGGACTGAAAGTTTAAAACGCGGGTATGTAGATCCTTCATATGATAATGTCACATAGCAGTGACCTAAAGTGTTGCTTGACAAGTCTGTGGATGCCATTGATATCTTCCTGCAGGAAGCTTGCTTTGGCCAGTCATATTTATGGATAATGTTTGATGAGCTACCAGTATCCACAAGGGCTTCTAGGGTTATCCCATTCACGGAAAATTTGATTATAGCTTTCGATAGGCAATCAGATGATGCAGTAGCTACTATGGATGCGATTGATGGTTCGCAGGCAGAGGTTACTTTCCTAGAGACGCGGCTTGATCGACAGACTAGCTGAAAATGCCCCTTCCTGCCACAACTATTACAAACTGCATTACAAGCAGGACACTTAATGCGTGGATGTTGTCGATTACCACAGAAGAAGCACTTCTCTTCAGTCGGAGCAGAGAGGTTTTCTGAAGTAACAGGAACTTCGCCAGACACTGAAGGTTCGGCAGTAGCGCCACATGGTGTGATGTTGATATAAGATTCGGCTTGTCTCTGGGCTGTTTCTAGCGAATGGGCTAAGTCGGAGGCGTCTTTTAATGTGAGTGTTCTCTCTAAGAGTCTTTGGCGGTTTGCCTGAGAGTGGATACTTGTTATGAGGGCGTTGCGAACTGCTTGATCAGTGTTCTTCTGTAGTTACTGCCCCGAAGAGACAATCGGCAGTTAGTGAGTCCAGTTTCTGCAAGAAGTCACCAATAGTTTCATCCGGTTCCTGCTTAGCAGTTGCCAGAAGATGCCTAGAATGTACGATATTTGAGGGTTTTACAAAAAGAGATTGGAGTTTTGAGATGGCAGCTTCATAAGAGTCACAATTTGCTATTACTGGATGGGAAATATAGTTTATAAGGACATTCAGTTTGTCAGTGGGTTGGCAGTTGATTGCGGAAATTGTTAAATGTGCGCAGCCAATGTGTCCAATTGTCTGAAGAATTGGGTGCTGAAGGGCTACCATTGAAACGCTGTGGCTTCAAGAATTAGTCTATTTTAAGTCAGATTTCTTGATGAATAAATTGTAGTTAGGACAACACGGAAGGCAAATGATAACCTGTGAACAAGGCTTTATTCATTAAGAAGTACAGGTGTATAGGCTGTAACAAAAGGAAAGAATTGTTAAAAGCATGCAAAACAATGAACGATGCTAATGACACCTATACTTATATTTAAAGGTTTTCATGAGGATAAAAAAGGGGTAGAAAAAAAACAAGTGTCAGCTGTAAAATTATTGTTATCCTGTAATAAAATGCCTTGTGTATAAAATTTTTTGTAAAGTTTATAACTTTTTAATGGGTGGTTATTTTTTTTCGTAATTGGCAGTCATCAAAGTTAAATCAAGCCAAAAAATTACACCTACAGAAGCTAAATTTTTCTTTAATATCTTATAATAAAGAAGTTTTTTTTTCTTGTGTTGAATATTTAAACAAGCGCGCTCAGTTTTCAACGAGCAGCTTTTCAACACAAAGCATAAGAAAATACAATATACAAAGAAAATGCTTGAATTGCAAACAACTAAACATATAAACTAAAAAACAACTGCTTAGACAAAAAAGAACAATATTGTAATCAATTAATCCTTGAAATGAAACTCTGTTCAATGATTTTAAGTCCTTAGAAATAACATAGCTTCTATAACATCTTCTTTCGTTGATGCTCTAAAATTACTCTTCATCAGCTTCAGAACTGAGAAGAGTCTCTCCACGCTAACCTGTGTTGGAACGGTTGCTGCAATGGTGAGAGCTACTTCCTTTATTACTTCTGGGTAGCTTTTGATGATCCTGCAAAGATAATTTGCATTTTCTGTTGTATTCAATATTTTCTATTTTTGCCAACGCTCTGTTGAAATCTTTAATTTTAGTTATTTTTGCAGGTTGAGCTTCAGTGGCGGCACTGTCTAATTTTCTTTCTTAGCTTTCTATAGTGCTAATTTCTTAACAAAATTTTAAAAATTCTCAGCATCACTTGAAGATGAAGACTCCACTTCAATATTTGCACAGTGTAAATTAGAATATTCTGAATATTTGCTCAGAAGACCTTTCATTTATATTCCAAGTTTGCAAAGATATTCTTTTGCACTGCTCTTCCACTAGCAATATTCGGTTTTTTAGATATGCAAATATCAAAGCCAACAGAATGTCATTATCAATAAGCTGTAGCTCTCTTCTGTTCATTGAGTCGAGTATCCCATTAACTATAAGACCTCCCTTTTTAGTCAGATTGAAAATTAATTTTTTCTATTCGAATAAAAAATCTCCTGCTGTCAAGTCTTGAGCTTGTAACTTTTTTGTTACAGTGCATAAAAGAAGCTCCTCCAATTCTGTTGCTGAGTGCCATTGGCTTTTAGTTAGAGACAATGTGTTGTCTATGTCCTCCAATACTGATCTTAGCAGTCTTTGCAGCATCAAATATGTGCTTCCCCAATGTGTAGCGTACAGCTCTTTGTCTGCTCTTCTTTTTACAATCGCATCTATTTTTGGAGTTCTTGCGGTTAATGCAACATGTCTTAACTTTCCTATCAAATTCACAGCATGATGGTCCTTAAGGCCATCCCTTATGGCAAGCTGCAGTGTGTGTACAGCATATCGCATGTGTCTGATCTTACAAAGTTTTGACGCTTCTTAAGCAACACCAAGATGTTCACCTGATTGTTGTTGGTCTCCTTCAATTAATTATACAGCAGTTTTATCAGTGGTTTCTTTTTCTTCATTTTCTTGACTTTCATTTAGAGCAGGAGGCATGCTGTTTTGAACAACCAAGTCGATTATACTCTTCTAAAACTACAAATTTCCTCAGATCAGCTTAACTTTCACCAGGTCTTCAACAAGATTTTTGAAGTTGTAGCTTTTGAGAGTGATACAGTTTGATCATTTTCTCTAACCTTTTCAAGAATATTTGGATCATGACGTTTCAAATGTCTCTTCAAATTATAAGCTTTTATTGGAGCACTTTTACCAACACCACAAAATGTACTCATCTTACTTTCACACACCTTTCTAGTTCCACTGTTATCATCATTCTCATCTTCATTTGCTGTACAGTTACAAACAAAACTTATCTCCAGATAGCAAAAAGTGCTCAAATACACTTGATTTAGCTGGTGTCTTTCTTGGCATATTGATAGGGATATGTTTATATTTAATTTAGCCTGGGTGCCCGGCGTTGCCCGGGTGTTTAGAGGTGTGTGTTTAGCAAAAAAAAAAAAAAAAAGGTGGTAGTAGGCAGGCAGGCTCAAACCGATACCACGAAGGAGGAAAAGAACATGAAAAAAAACATGACATCTTTGCTGTTGCGTCCATCACCAAACTGGAAGTGGCAAAGGTTTAAATTAAGACTAGTCAATTGAAAAGGGGGATGACTTTTGAAAATATCGACTCCTCCTTGTAGAAAAGTTGAGAGTGAAGGAATTAATGCTTTTAGCCAATTTGTTATCTAAAGGGTTGATCTTCCAAACGATACCAGTCTTGTGAAAATCTGTCGCCTCTGTTGAAAGTTTTAAGCACACATACATACATACATTTAAACAGACAGTTGAGATTTATATAATAGACTAGCGGGGTTTACCCGGCGTTGCCCGGGTGTTTGGAGGTGTGTGTGTTAAAAAAGAAAAAGTTTTACTAGGATTGAACCCCAAAGCCTTGACGCGGAGGTGGAAACAAAAGCCAACCACTTAACCATCTCGGCCACGAGTGAGAGAAATTGGTGAGCTTGTTGAGGGTTATAAAGTGAGTTAAAGAGGTTTGATTGACAGGTAGCCGCTTAATGAGGTCATCACAGGAGCGTTACGATGACGTGGTCGTATTTTATTTAATGCGGGACAGCTTTTTGGGGTTTGTTTACTTTGTTTTCGCTTCCCCAAGATGATGGTGGGGGGAAACCAGCTCCGCATTTAAAGGGGATTGTCCAAATTGACTAGCAATTATTTGATATAAGGAGAAACTCCACATTGATCAAAAGCTGATTGCTTTCTGGACGTTCTGACATGAAAGCCGAGAGCAACATTTCAGTTAGTTTCAATTTATTTATACTTAAAAGTCGAACAAACAGGCGACATGGCGAAATAGCGCGATTTTTATAAAAGTCGATGTAAATAAATCTAGACGCGACGTGCGTTCGCGAATCCTCAATATTATGATTTAGATGGTATATAAAAAGTTTTAAGACATAGTAAGCCCCTCGAGAATGGCGGTGAAAAAAGCCTTTGCAAGACATACATAAAATGATCACACACATTTTGCCTTTTATATATATAGACTAGTGGGCTACCTGGCATTGCTCGGGGCCGTATAAACAATGAGAAAATTGAATTTGGTTTTGTAATATATTTGTTATTCTTATGAGAGAGGACTTTTGTATGCTTATGTATCATTTGTTATTTCGAACAAAAGAATATTTTACCTACATAAGACCGGTATTACACATATGAAATAATTGTATCTTACGTAGGGTAGGTCATTTATAGCATGTATATGAAAGGACGGGTAATATACAATACATTTATCTCATCAAATCCCAAGCGATTCCAGGTATTTTACTAATATATATTCTCGCCTATTTCATTCAATCCCGGGCAACGCTGGGTGTTTTGCTAGTATATATCTCAATCAATCTCATGAAATCCTGGGTGACGCAAGGTATTCTGTTAGTATATATTTCAATCAATCTAATTCAATCCAAGGCAACGCCAAGTATTCTGCCAGTATATATTTGCATCTATCTCATTACATCCCAGGTGACCGTGTATTCTGCTTGCATACATTTGCATGTATCTCATTGAATCCAGGGTGACTCCGGGTAATCTGTAAGTATATATGTGGACGTATCTCGCTAAATCCCATAATTCTTGGATTGTTACAAATTTCGACAATTTAACCCACATTATTGCTCACCTGTCTAAAATAATAACTTTGAGACATTGTCTTGGCTGGTTTTTCATTACAAACACATCATCCAAATAACTCACATTTCATCATTTTTTATAATTTTTGGATATGTTACTAATTTCAACAACCATGTCACATGATTTAACTTACATTATCGCCTCTACTCTTACTAAAATAAAAACATTGATACATAGGCTATGGTATGTTACTAATTTCGACTATCACTTTTCATGAGTAAATCCACATTATCGCCCCCTTCTATCACTAAAATAATTACTTTTAGACATTGTATGGCTGGTTATTTCATTACAAACCCACCAAAGAAGTAAGTCACATGTCATTTTTCATAATTCTTGGATATGTTACTAATTTCGACACTTATTTTTAATGAAGTAACCAAAATAATCGCGACCTCTCACTAAAATAATAACTTACATACATTGTCTAGTCTGTCTACTTCATTACGAATACACCAATCAAATAACTCACATTTAGTCATTTTTCATAATTTTTGGATATGTTGCTAATTTCAAACATCATTTTTTCTGAGTTCAATCCCATAATCCCTCTCCTCTTACTAAAATAATACCTTTGAGACATTTCTGGGCTGTTTATTTCATTAGAAACACATCAATAAAATACCTCACATTTCATCATTTTTTATAATTCTTGGATATGTTATGAATTTCGACAATCAAATTTAATGAGTGTGCACATCTAATTGCCAAGTTCTTACTAAAATCATAAATTTGCTACATTGACTGGGCTGTTTATTTCATTATAAACACACCAATCAAATAACTAAAACTTCATTTTTCATAATTCTTGGATATGTTACTAATTTCGACAATTATTTTTAATAGAGTAAACCAAATAATTGCCCCTCTCTTAAACTGACACGATACCCTTCCTCTTACAAAAATGACAACTTTGATACATCTTCTAGCCTGTCTATTTCATTACGAGCCCATCAATCAAATAACTTGCATTTAATAATTTTTCATAATTCTTGGATACGCTACTAATTTCGACAATCATTGTTTATGATTTAACCCACATAATCGACCCCCTCTTTCTAAAATACTAACTTTGAGACAATATCTGGTCTGTTTATTTCATTATAAACACACCAATCAAATAACTTACATTTAATCATTTTTTCATAATCGCCCCTCTCTTACTAAAATAACAACCATGTGAACGTGTCTAGGGTGTCTATTTCATTACAAACATACACATCAAATAACTAACATTTCATCATTTTTCATAATTCTTGGATATGTTACTAATTTCAAGAATCATGTTTCATGAGTTAACCCACATAATCCCCTTCCTCTTACTAAAATAATACATTTGAGACATTGTCTGTGATGGTAATTTCATTACAAACACACCAATCACATAACTAAAATTTCATCCTTTTTCACTTTTCTTGTATATGTTACTAATTTCTACAATCATTTTTAATGATGTAACCCACATAATCGACTCCCTCTTAATAAAATATTAACTTTAAGACTATATCTGGGCTGTCCATTTCATTATAAACACACCATCCAGTAACTTACATTTAATCACTTTTCATAATTCTTGGATATGTTACTAATTTCGACAATTGTTTTTTATAATTAAACCCACATACCTACCATATTTTGAACTTTTTCTCCAAGATGAATTTTTGAGGGTTTGAATTGTTATTTAATCAGTTTGATTGTTCAAAATATTTTTGTAGGAGAGAAGTTAACAAAAAAGCATTTTAATTGCAGTAATTTGCATTACACATTGCCAGGATTAAACAAAAAACCCACTAGGATAGGACTTTGAGGATATATATATATATATATATATATATATATATATATATATATTAAGTAATGTGATTTATAATTTAAAAATTTTAAAAATTTTAAAAATTTAAAAATCAAAATTTAATTAAATTAAAAATCAGTTTCATAAGAAGGAACAACAACAAAGTCAATTATCTGTACGATCGTTTCGGAAATCCGTGCTTTTTATTTGTGGTATACATGAAGTCACGTAGAACAATTATACATAGTTTTTTTGGTAAGCACGGTCTCCTCATCAGCAAATTTAGGAGGATTTCTATTTAATTGAAAAGACACCAAAAATAAACCTAGCATTAAATATATATAATCTCACTGATGTGGATTTATACTAGCAAAATGCTATAGTTTTTTGTTGCATTGGTTATCATAAACGCAAGCCGTGTTTCAAAAACAATTTTTGCTGTCATGCTGTAACAGAGCGAGAAGGAAAATTACACTCAAAATTTCAATTTGAAATGATGCGGCGTCACTAAAACCAAAAAATCTATTGTTGGTTATGAATTAATGTCTGTATTTTAAATTCTTAATAAGTGCACATTATGGGTCCAATACCATTTGTGTATTTGCTTTATTTAATTTTTCATATATTCCCACCCTTCTTGTAGTTCTGATGTTGGACTTGGTGTTTTAAGTGGGTCTTTTGTCAGTGATGAAGAGATATTATACATGATATTTCTGATGCAAAATTTTTATAATAAATTTTGGTCCTCCCCCACTCATACACACACATTTCCCTTCTGTGATTTTTGTTGAGGTTAGCATTAGCAATTTTGAATAAATTTTATTTTTGATTCATAATTGCTTCTAAATTAGATCTGTTTTACAATTCTATTATTTTTAATGTACACACAATTTGTCCCTTTCCTTTAGTTATATTTAAAATTATATCTCGAGTGTTTGCTTATGCACAATCACTTATGTGATCTGTATTTTCATTGAATATTTTGGCAGGGCTCTATGGGCAAATTTATTTTTAGTTGACCTTTGACAACTAAATATTTTCGTTTACTAGCCAAATAGAAAAGTTACTAGCCAAACCCACATGATTTTTGGAATATGACATCTTCATTCTATGACGATTATGTGCATAATAAATCTTTTTTGTATTTTTTTAATAAGTGTAATTCTAAATACACAACAAATTTTATGTTGATACTTGAAAGTATAAACATACTAATTTCTTCAGATGTTTTTTTTTTTAAACAGCCTTTGGTAAAAAAAAATTTTTAAAAAGTATATTGTTCTATTAAACTTTTATTGTTTAAATAATTTAACTTTGTTTATTTTATTAAAAAAAAAAATTGGAAAGATATTTTTCACTCAGTAGTGAGTTTTGGAAGATTGTCAGTGAAAGAAATGCAATCGCCAAAAGATAAACGTTTTATTATTTCTAGTCGCCAGTTTAAAAAATCATTCGCAAATGCGACTGTTTCACTCTCAATGTAGAGCCCTGTTTGGGGTTTATATGTTGTAAAAGTTAATCTCTATAAATTATCTATCCATGTTCTTCCAAACTAATATATTTTCTCTTTTTCATTTGCAGGTGAGTAAATATTTGCTTAAAACCAGTTGGATTTAAAACACCTAGATTCGTATTTCTGGTGACACCTTATGTAAGTATTTAACTGGATTTATAGATTTGCATTGTAGTCATGCATTATTTTATTTTTGTAAAGTTTTATAAAAGAGGATTATTTACAAATAAATCATAACAAAATGCAAAAGAACTGAAAACAATTTGAAAATGATAGAAAACTTAAACCAATAAAAAAAAATGATAATGTATATTAGGCACCTCCAAAAGTCACCACAGAATTAACCCCTCCCTATATGTAAAACGATGTAACTTTATTATAAATTAATATTGTCAATATAACTTTTGTACCATTTAAAAGAAGGGAAAAATAAACTAGTAATAATTTTTAAAAAACTTTTCATCATACAAAAATAATGAAATTGCAAGACGAAAATCGTGATTACATAATTGGCGCTTTAAAATAACATTCCCATGTAGTAGGCATTCTGAACGTAAAAACATACCCACGTTTGATAAATCTAGCAAAAATCAACTAATGGTCAGATTTTTGTGAAATTTTCGATACTTATCCATTTTAGAATGAAATTACATATGCAGTTTCCCTAAAATATACAAGGGGAAATATTTTTTAATGCGTGTCCCCTCCCATATTTATTTTTTTCGAAATTTGAACAAAATATATTTAAATCTATCGACATTTCTATTTATTATGAAACAAGAGTTCAACTAAGTAAAAAATATTTATTTTTTAAAAACTTAAATACAGGTATTGAACAAAATCTTACCTTGAAGTTGCAATTAAAAAAATTATATAAGACACGTTTCAAGACTCCAAGCATAGTTTTGGGACACAATTGCCATTTTAGGTCAATTTTCAAAACAGATAATGTATAAGTGTTATACCATTTTTCTAAACCAAAATTTCACGAGGAATCCAATAAAACAAAAACGAATACAAAATTTTGATGGGAAACCATGTTTTCAAGCAATTCTTTCATGATGGCCGGAATCGCACTTCCCGTTTTTTTGTCCTAAGGACCGTATCCTGCAGATTGCGAAACTATTTAAGAAAATTACTCAAAACCTATCAATCATAAGTGTTAGGCCATCTTTCTTAACCAGAATTTTGTGAGGAATCCAAAAATAAGGGAGAGAATATCAGATCTTGATGAGAAATTGCCTTTTTTGGCCAGGTTATGGTAACAACCCATCCTAATTTTGGGATACTGGAAGTTTTCAACAACACATAACGAAAAGGGTTCTTAACCTCTCATTAAGACATCTTTTTATTAAAGAATGATGGGTAATGGATACATAAGATTCCCAGTTTAAGTTTAGAAATGTCTGAAATGAACAGAAGACAACATAACAAGAGTATACTAGTACTGATGCAAAAATCTGTTATCAAAAGGAAGATAGTTTAAGACCAAGTGCTCGGTTGTACAGTTCCATAATGTTTTTGGAGCGAGCAGCTCGTTTTGCATCCAACAGATTTTCCCCCAGCTCATCAATATGTTTCGCACTCACAGGGCTGTACTTTTCCTCCCCTAACCATTTCACAATTAGTTTTTCTCCGAGTTTTGAAAATTTACACCGATTTTCCTCCGGTACCTCTGCTAGACTGCAAATTTTAGCGGGGTACCAAGTATTACCGTACAACGCCCAAACGATTTCCCCTGGAGCATGATCATTGTCACACTGTCCCTCCTCATCCTCGCTTTCAAACTCTGATTCATCATTCTTTCGGTTTTGCGTCGCTTTCGTTGTTGCTCAGTCTTCCGGCGTGATCGTGTTCTTGGTGTCATCGCTGCTGCTTCTAAAGGTGGTCTGCTACGTTTTCCAGATGTTGAAGTCGTTGGTTTTTCCTCATTTAAGGGTGTTGAGGCATTTGATGGAAGTTTTGTTGGAGGTGGAGATGGTGGATTTGCTGTTGCTGCCTTCTCACGATGTTTATGTACTGCATCTTCGTGGTATTTCACTTTCTCCTCCTTCGTCAAATTGGAGTATCCTGTTGTTGTAGATCCCTTCTTTCGCCCTCTCTTTTTTTCAAAAACCATAGTTGTTACTAGAGAGGGTCGCTATGTGAATTATTCTGAAAAAAGAAAAAGTATTAATCAGAATGACATAGCCATCATGACTATTTACATATTTACATACAGTTAAAAGGACTACGTTTTTAGGTCAGAACTGTTTCTCCTCACTACTGATACAACACACATACAAGTGAAGATCTCACACAACTTCCTTCATGTTAAGGGGAGGATTTTTCACACCTACTCCACGTGAAAACCTTCTTTTCAGTTCACCCATAACACTTGAATAATTCATGAGGGTATTCCTTGACTTCAAACAATACGATGGAGCTGTGAAATGTTACTTCTATACATCCAACCTATACTGCCTATCATGACATATAAATCATTCACAAGGGAAACCCTCAAAGCAAAAATGAAGGGTGAGTCACTTAGTTTTCAACCCTGTTGGAGGGAATAGTTGTGAAAACCTATCAGAAGTGATATGACCACTTTGTTAGCACATAATTTGGTATCAACTGTGAAAAATACTGCAGGGGGACAAATTTGGAGAAAACAAATATTACTGTAAAAAAAAATGTACGTCTTCAATTTGGCCAAAATCAAAAATTCCTGATATACAAGTTGTTCAGATTGATATTAGTGACAAGTTGTATAGAAGGGATTTTTGATTTTTCGAAAATTGAAGGCAGGTTTTTTTTTTTTACAGAAAAAATTATTTTCGGCTTCACTTTTCACCCGGTCAAACAAAACGTGCAATATTTTGGGAACCGCTAGCCGGTTGCTGCTGTTCTAAAGCTTAAATGAAAGCTAACTGATCAAGGTTACTGAGAAATGACCATAGGGACAGTGTTTGCTTCGTTTGTCATCATTTTAGAGGGATCTTTGCCAAAAAGACACATTTTTTGACCAAAATCGGGAAAAAATTGTCACAGCCTGTAATTGAGGAGAAATAGGTAAAATTCGAAGAGAGTTCTATGAGCAGCGTTTTTTTTGCACAAATGCAATTTTATACTATTGTTGAACGAAAATGATTATTTACTTCCCTTAGTTTCATGTCTAAAAGTGATTTTTGGCTCTTCTTTGTGGTGAGGTAACAAAAATTGTCACTAAAATATCTCCATTTTAGGCCTTTTTTTCAGTTATATCGTTTTTTTCCGGTTGAAAACAGGTATATTAACCATATAAACCTATGATTTTCTGAAAGACAATTTAGTTTTGCCTCACATATCACAAGAATAGCTTTGTAGATCATTGTGTGACTGATCAGTGATTTTTTACTTCAATTGTCCCAAAACTATGCTTGGAGACTTAAAACGTGTCATAAAATGTCATTATTTTTTTTTTTTAAATAGCATTTTTTCTAATTAATATATACTATAATAAATTGAATTGCTAAGAAAAAGAAACTTCCTAAAAATTAATTAATTTTTAAAAGATTAAAACGATTAAAATTCCATTATTTCAAAATGTTCCGTTGCAACAGATTTTTAATTGTGTTTAAATTTTTTTTTAAATATTAAGTTTTCATATAAACATATATTTTTTTTTCAGCTATTTTATCGCCAGATTAAAACCGATTTGAAAATATTATTGCACAAATATAAAGTATTTTGTAGCCCCCCTCATACTTTGTTTGTCTCTTTTTACTGAACAAAAGTATGGAAGCCGAATATGAACATTCAGTAAGACCATATTTCATATTTAATATACAAATGTTTATAATATTATTAGTCATTAAACTGTGTAAATCTTAAAGCCTAACAAAATTACAACAAAGATTAATTATTAATTGCAGTTTGAAAAGGATAAACAAAGGTTTTAAAAAATCATTAAGTTGCTTCTGCTTTTCCATAGTTCATATAGTTAACAGAAGTCTGACGTCACGGAATCATGCGTTCCTTTTTTCACAATTCTTCACATTCGTTTGGCAGTGCCCAAAGTATATTGAGGTTATTTTTAGATGCATTTCCATTTGTCATGTCAATATCAGCATACTAAAATGGTGCATTGAATGAAAACTTGAATGTGTACAATTCTTTTTAATAAGATAATTAATATTGCTAACTAAAAAGGATTGCTGTATGACCAAACCACTTATATATTCAAGAAACCAAGTTTAAAAATTTCCTGTTAAAAAGTGAGAATATAACGCTAAACAGAAGGCTTTACTTTTGTTATTATTTAGAAGCTGTGAATGATAATGGCTCCTGTTTAGTTAAAGCTTACATTGCCACCTGCTAAGAGAAGAGAAGATATGTTACTTCAGTAAGTGGCTGTTTGCCACCCATCACTTTGGATCCCTTATATATTGTCATGAAGCCTTCACTTAGAATATCATCATCAGGAAGAGAGCATCCCATCACAAAAATGTATGACATTATTTTAATAAATCTTACAAAAATTCATATTTAATTTGAACATTTGAAATGAAACATTTAAGTCATTACTTTCATTGTAAAGCAATTGTTATTAGTTTGTATCTTTTTTATGATTTGGGAAAGAAATGTATTAATACAATTAAAAAGATATGCATTAAAAATATTTCTATAATATCAAAACTCCAAAACTGTTTATCCTTTCCACTCGTTCTTCAATATATGGTTAGGATTTTGTTTTTCAAAACCTATCATATTTTCTTCTATTTAACTTTTTTGTTACTTTGGTGATGCATAGAGCAGCAGGTGCTAATTTGAATGCAAACAGTTAAGTGGATAGAGTAAGTTTAGGGAACTTCTACTATTACTAATCAATAGACTGTTGCCACTGTTGAGAGAAATGCTACAAGAATAATAGATGGATATGTAATGCCAGTCTTTAAGACAGGCTTAGTTACAGTTTCAGGAGGTTAAATTTGGACAATTTTAGAAGACCTCCCTGTTCCAACAACAACAACAGTGAAACATTCAATGTTTACTTAGTGCTGATTTGATCGAAATATTTGCTTTAAGTTAACTATATCGGACTTAAACCAATTGGAAACAGTTGCTTTTTGTTGTTGGGCACCTGTTAAGTAGGTGAGTGCATATGTACTGTATTCAAATGTGAGGTCGTAGGCTTGACAAAAGGGAGTTAGATGGCTAAAGGCCAGTCAGCTGCTGAAATGAAAGAAACACACATTAGCAATAATGAATGAAATGAGGAGTATATTGTTCATATCCTTCCTAACTTCTTGTTCAAAAGCAAGAGTACTCAGGGTTCATTCCCTCAGATCAGGGTTGTTGAAAGGCTGTAATTCTTCAGAGCTTGTGACATCTCCGTCACCATCGGTGATCTATCAGTTACTCCCTTATCCTGACATGCCATATCAGGAACATCAGTCAGGTTGCAGATTATGTGTTAGTGTGGATTTGCTTTGAGCAGTGGCGCAGAGGAGCACAAATTGGAGTATGAACTGTCACTGTATCAACAGCTGACGGAGTGAACTTGGTAATCAATATTTGGTAGCATCAGTCTCAGAAAGCGCCTATTCCGCAGTGTAGTTTGACCAGAATGAAACGTCTTCACATGATACTGGCAGTTTGGTAGCACCTCAACAATATGGCTGCCAAGCATTCACTTCTTGTCTTTACCCTGCAACAACATGTTAGATCCCAATAACAGGGGCTGGAGTTCATGAACTTTTTTTTTTTTTTTTTTATAGCATTTCAACAAGGTCTCGTTATGCTTACTGAATAATACTTCCCTATCTTGTGCAGAGATGACCCACTCTTTGTGGAGGTGATTATGATGTTGATAGGATGGAATTCCATCATGAAGTGGGTGTAACAGGATCTAAGCAGGACTCAATTTCATGTCGGGCAGGGGAGTATTCTGGTACTGTAGCACAAGCAGCATTGTCAGCATTCAAACTGCCATTCATGTCAACATTATTGTGGATAATTCTTTTCACTGTTTTTATTCCAGTCTCTGCCCTGCTATTTGATTGGGGATATGTGACTGAGGAGAGCTGGAGAAAACTTTTGAACTCAGTGCCCATAGGGTCAACCTCGGAGCTCAACTCCTCTGATACACCATATGCAACAAATAGGTTATAGAAAATGTCCACTAGTGTCTTTCTATTGTGCTTTCTGTGTATATACATAAATCCACCCACTAAATCTGTCCACGACAGTCACATATGCATACAATCCAAGTTCAGAATTGTCACTACATATTTGTTGGAAGGGGTATTCTGGCAATTTGGTGAAGATGAGTGGCTCAGGTGGATTTGATGGCATGTGTTTCACACGATCAAGGCAATTGTCCCTGTAATTTTTTATACACTGGTCAAAACCAGGCCAATACACACACTGATTTGCATGAAACTTTATGCCAGGGACATCCTGACTGGCAGCATGCAGGTTATCAAGGATGACTTTGCACAATGCTTGCGGGATTACAAGCCGCTGATCTAATAATGCTATGGAAGGTGGTGAGCTGATGCCGGACTGCCCAATATTCTCGGAGGTGACCCACAACATGATTTCATTTATCAGGGAAACCAGTTTGGATGAGAGAAATCAGATCTTGATAGTTGCGGTCTTCCTGTTCTGCACTGGTGACATCATCAAATGCAGTACTACTCAATTTACTCAAGGCTGAAACACTGTACATCTCAAGTTTAGACACATTCTTCAGAATTGGTGATGGTTTGGCTGGCGGAGCACGAGATTGCTGGACTGCTCTGATAATGAGTGGTGTTTGCATTGGATGGAGATAGCTACTTGGCAATATGTTAACTTTCATACACCCTTCCCTAGTGAAGTACAAGCGGTCAACCTGGTCACAGAAAAAGAGGTGTTGCATGGTGAGATGACCCTCAACATGTAATTCGGCAGTGATCCATCCCTTGCATGTTAAGGCAGATCCGCCAATAGCTAATATCCTTTTGAAGCAAGGAAGCAACTGGAATTCATTGAGCCCCATTTGTCTTAACTGTTTTGGGCCAGCTAAGCATATGTTCACACCACTTTTAAGAAAAATGTCCAGAACAGCAGGTCATTGTCCAATTATATCTGGTCAAACTGATGCCTTGATTCCACAGATAATAGAAAGGGCAGTATAGAAGTCAGTGTTTTTATCGAGTTGGACACGAGCTATCAGACTATTGCTCTTGGACATTTATGGAGATCTGCATACATTACTGGGGTGGTTTAGTTTCTTGCACACCACTTACTCCAGATGGGGCAATATGTATGGCGAGGAGGATGGCCAAATATACCATGAGCAATACTACCATACCCTTAATAAGATTGTGGTTATTTGAGTTGTTGAGACTTGCTTTTTCAATAGCTAGAGACGGGTCTAACAGCACAAATATCAGATATCTAGCTGAGCTGTGACTGGTCTCTGAGCGCTGCTTCAAAGGCTTCAGCATGCTTGACAATATCTTTGACGGCCGGCAACTGACTAGCCTTAGTCAAGTGTCTGTTTGGAGAGTTGCATTGTTGATCCCATGGATAGACTGGTTCTTGATGTTGATCGGAGACATGTCAAAATGTCATCTAGGACAAACAACTTAACAATCCACAGCAAGTGATTGCTTACAAACTAAAAAGTCTTTTAACTTTTCAGCTTGAGTGAGGTTGCCAAAATTCATGTGATGGACAGCAGGGTTGATGCATACCATAACCAAGGATTCAATTGCCTCAAGGATTTCATCTTCTGGCATACTGAAAAACACTGGAGACGAACTAATGACACTGTTCTGTACAGAATCCTCACAACAACTGTATAGGAGGTTTTGAATCTGTGTTGGGGGTACATTGGTAACGTTCTTGTACACTCTCCAATCACTGACAAACTTTCGGAACTGAGGATGGGTCATGTTTGCTACGATAGTAGAAAGTTTGATTGAGGCAGCGAGCAGTTTGAAATTTGCAGAACTGGCAACGACGGATGGGTCTATCTTCAGAGAATAGTTTTGGGCGAGAGCAAGGATAGCAAGTCTGTCATCAAGAACATGATTACCGAGAAATTTCTGTACAATTAATAATTATCAAATATTTACATATTATACATGAAAATAATTCTGAAACTATTATCTATATGAAAATGGATGATATATACTGATTTGGAAATATTCTTTGTCAACTTTTCTTGGTCGTAACTTTGCTTCCTGTGGTCGTAAAAATAAAAATCAAACACCAGTAGAGATGAACTTCTTTGTTTATATAGCATGTAAAATTTCAGCCATATCCAATCAAATTCAACCCCATGCATATATATCCAAACGTAATGTATGAAATGTAAACATTAAAAAAAAAGTTTTCCTTTTTGCTGTCGTCATTTTTTACCGTTTTTTCATTTTTAATTTGGAGCATAAAAACATTGAACGCATAAAAGAAAAATAAATTAACATCATTGGAATGCTTATTCTATTCTCTTTTTTCATCAATGTAATTCTTTTAGAAATTGACCAACAAATAAAAAAGACCCTTCCAACAGTCGGATACGATTGTAGTCCCCGACAGAATATATTTGTTTATTATTGGAAGGAGGGTTTTGGCGTTGCGATTTGGTACGGTCACCAAAAAACCCTCCTTGTCGGTGATGTAAATAAAGTCAATTTAGCGTTTCAACATTTGAACAATGCTCGGCTGAAACCGATGATTGCTGGTCTCACTCAATCCATGCTTGACAGGAATTCCCGAGAATCCGGGTCAAATTATGCAAGAGTACCTTTTTTTGTGGATTTTTTAAAATTTATATTTTATTTTATAATATATCTTATCAGGAAATAAAAACGGAAATTAAATTTAAGTGCGTTATGCAACAGCTTTACAATAGCAGTTTAAAACAGTTAAGTGAACATAAGTAGCAAGCAAAGCAAAGCCATTTGCTCATGTTGAGAGAAATGTATAGAAAATAGGGATTCGGGGTTCATTGCCATAATCAGGAATCAAGGCCAGGCACAGTCTCTAGTGAGTCCCTGATTAATGGACAAAGATATAATTATGGAAATTATGTAATAGGTAGAGCCTATCTACTCCTTAGGTCAGTAGTTCCCAACCATTGTGCTGTGGAATGATTACTGGTGTGCCGCAAAGAGATTATAGGTGGAAGTTACAAGTTGTTTTAGGTAGAAAACAGCTTTCACATCGTTATAACCATTATTTGTATTAATAGATATTAATTCACACATTATTTACATGATGTTAACGCTAAAATATAAAAAAATAAAATGTGTATTAAATTGTTTGTTTAAATTGTTGGGTATTTTGAATTTTCTGATAATAATAAACATTGGTAAGCGTTGATTTATGCTTTATATCATCTATTTTCGTTTACAATATTAAGATTTTTTGGTGATATTTCTTTAATATTTAAGTTTTGTAAATCAAGATTTTATTAGGAAAAATTAAAAAAACATAAAAGTCTACTTTGATGTATTTTAAGAAATTTTAGTTATAATTCATTATTTACTTATGGACAAGAAAAGTCGGTGATGACAACAAAATTTCTACAACTTTATTTAAAAAAACAAAAGTTCACAGGTTGTGTACTGATGATTACTTGAGATACCCGAATTCCTTCTGTGTTGTGTGCTTTGAATGCAACGCAAAGTCAACCATTTAAGAAAACACTGTGTCCGAAAGTTAGCTTCATATGAGGTGGCAGAAATTATTGCTTTTAAATCGAAGTCTCATATTTTTGTAGAATCGATAAGCCTTCCAGCAAGCAAAAAGATGGTGAAAATTATGCTTGGCGATAACGCTGAACAAGAAATCAGTAAGATCCCTTTTTCACACAATGCAATTCAAAGAAGGATGCTTGAATTGTTTGCTAATATATTGAGGAGAATGTAATATCCAATTTTAAAATAGTCTGTTTCCTCTCCAAATCGATGACTCCACTGACATCAGTAATCATGCACAGTTAAATGCATATATAAGATCTATCAATTATGAATTTTTCGCATATTGAGTGGTCCTAGATATGACCTTAAACTATATCCGATGGTCAGGCCCCAGCTTGCGGGCTTTTAGGGGGTGTAGAGCCACCCTTTAATTACCATTGCTCCCAGGTCCACTCTGACCCCGAGTGGTAATACCTGTTAGGGTTCCAACTATGGGTTGAATAGAAACTGACTTTTTTTTTTTTTTTTTTACACAGGCATCACCACATTATCAAGGCCAAGAGGCCACTCGAGGATAAGGGTTAAAGAGTGTACAGTAGAAATTGGACAATATAGTAATCATTAGTAATGGAAATTCGGTAAATTTGTTAACTTATATGGAACGGCTCATCAAGAACTTGTTTACGTTAGACTTGAAGACAACCATATTGTAGTCAGCCGGAAAACGAAAGACAATTTCACAGGCGTGCAGTTCTAAGAAAGAAGTTTTGTTCATGGAATTTACGTTTAGGTTTAAGAACAGATAAAGAGTGGGGGGAATTATTGATAGTGTTTTCAGCTAGACGAGTGTTTCTTGTGAAAGTTTGGCGGAGGGGGGGGGCCATAGACTAAAGCTCAGTCGAACACTTTCCATGAAAATAACGATACATCAGAGACAAACTCGCAACATCTCTTCTGTGAGATAGAGGTTGCAGGGAAGAGAAAAGGACATCTACTACAAGGCTACAAAGTCTATTTTGAACTCTATCAAGGCAGCACAAGTCCTTTCTAGCAGCTCCTGCCCAGATGTGGCAACAGTATTCCATCCTTGGACGAACTTGGCTCTTATATAGATAGAGAATTGCATCAGCAGTGAGATATCTACTGGATTGATAGAAAAATCCCACCATTTTTCCAGCGGCTTTGGCAACAGATTTGATGTACATGTTCCATTTAAGATCAGGAGTAAAGGTCAAGCCCAGAAGCTTGTCAAAACTTGAGGCCTCCCCAAGACGAGAGCCATTCATTTCAATTGATGCCAGATGTGGATCAGAATGTAAATGATGTAAAGAGAGAAGCTTGGTTGTAGATGCATTAAAAGTAACCAGCCACTCCTTTCCCCATTGTACCACGTGCTCAAGATCAGAGGAGAGAGAATTGGAGAGAACTTGGTCGTTTACTGTCTTAGATGTGCTACCATAAGTGGTAGTGTCATCAGCATAAATATCTACAAATGATGTAAGGATGTGATTTGGAAGATCATTAATGTAGATCAGGAAAAGAGTTGGGCCCAGGATGGACCCCTGAGGAACTCCAGCATTAATACTGTGAGCTTCTGATTTTTGCCCCTCAACTACTACTCTTATGAACCTATCAGAAAGAAATGATTTAATAATTGAGAAGACATTTCCAGCTATACCATAGCTAGAGATCTTGTGAAGTAAACCTTTATGCCATACCCTATCAAAGGCCTTAGATATGTCAAGAGCAATTGCCCTAGAAAGGTTGCCTCTGTCAAGAGATTCGCTAATCCTATGAGATATAACTGTAAGCACATCTGCCGTAGATCTAGCAGAATGGAAACCATATTGAGTGTCACTAAAAAGGTTATTTTTGCTGAGATGGTTGATGTAGAATAATCAAAAGAACTGTGTTAGTCAATAACACACAACAACAACAACAATAATAATAATAGCAGCAACACCTACCAAGGGTCCAGCTTATGCCCAAGACAGACACCAGATTGAGCTGGACTGAGGGCTTGTATTTATGTACAGGCATATCCAATCAGGTGATTCAGCCAATCACAATCCAAAGAATAGACTGGCCCATGTGTGCACAATGGAATCTCCCATTGTGCCATGAATAGTTCTCCTCTTTCATGAGAAGTAACTTTAGTCTTTGTCAAGTTATCCACAACTTGAACGCTGACCGAAAGTCCACTACACAATCCAACATGGCGCTACGAACAGGATTCGAGACAGAAGATTGGGAAGACTATTTCCTCAAAGCAGGCATTGCTGCCGATTCCGCCAAGAGCTACGCTGCAACTTTTGTGAAGGAAAAACTGAGGAAAGAAAACCTTCAAGTAATGGATCGAGCCATGCTAAGAGAATTGGGAATCACAACAATGGGAGAAGCTCTGTCTATCCTCTACAAGCCTCATCCTGAATGGGTGTCAGCGGCACAACATCGCGAGGAAATGCTCCACCACCGCAATGCAAAAATAGTAGAAAGATACAATAAATATACCCACAACCTTCCACCGTTACAAGCTGGTGACACTGTAGCCATCCAAAATCCAGTCAATCGCAGATGGAACACAATGGGCAAAATCATCAGTTCCCTACCAGATCGACAATACCGAATCAGGGTTAACGGATCCAGAAGGATCACACTTAGGAACCGCCGTTTCCTCAGAAAATGCGAACTTAAGCCTGCACCAACCCCAATACCAAGTGCAGCACTAGGACCAACAATTCCCTCAAGCGATACTACATTCTTGCATCTCCCACTGTCTCACAGCAACCAAACCTCAACAACAAACCACACATATATCCCCACGCTTTCGATCAAGGATTCCCCGAGCTCTTTCTAGGTTACTACCACACAACAAACTAGGCCTAAAAGAGAGATACACCTCTCACACAACCCAGCCTACTCGTGGGGGGGGAGAGGGGAGATGTAGAATAATCAAAAGAACTGTGTTAGTCAATAACACACAACAACAACAACAATAATAATAATAGCAGCAACACTTACCAAGGCTCCAGCTTATGCACAAGACAGACACCAGATTGAGCTGGACTGAGGGCTTGTATTTATGTACAAGCATATCCAATCAGGTGATTCAGCCAATCACAATCCAAAGAATAGACTGGCCCATGTGTGCACAATGGAATCTCCCATTGTGCCATAAATAGTTCTCCTCTTTCATGAGAAGTAACTCTAGTCTTTGTCAAGTTATCCACAACTTGAACGCTGACCGAAAGTCCACTACACAATCCAACAGTTGATTACTTCTGTATTTAACACAGATTCCAGCAACTTACTCATGATGACTTGAAAAAAACAAATATATTCTGTTGCAATATTTTGGTGTTTTTAATGGGGTATGATCCCACACAGTCGGACGATTCTATTTATAAACGATGCTGCTAAGAACTGACAAATCAAATTAATTCATGTTCTGCTACCAACCAATCAGAAACCAGAATTGCTTCATAAATATTAAACCTTTTCTGGAGCAATTTCACATGTTCTTTTCCCGGGTTTCGACACGGTAAGAATATTTTGTTCTGTGGAACTGTCTACTACAAACAAGTCACCTCCCAGGACTTGTGTGTAACAGCGAACCATCTGAAACTGTTCTGAAACTAAAAATGGCTTACACTTCTAGAGGTTATGGGCCCAGCGTGCGTCTTTATTTCGATGGATCCGAATCAAAATTCGAATTGTGGCAAGTTAAATTTCTAGGATATCTATGAATCCAAAAGCCACACAAAGTACTACAAACACAACCTGAAAACAGAAACGACCCCGACTTCATTGAAAAGAACGCAACTGTCTTTGTGGAATTAATACAGTGTTTAGATGACCGAAGTCTATCACTGGTAATGAGAGAAGCCCTGGACGACGGCTGCAAAGCATTAAACATATTGAGAGAGCATTATTTATCGAAAGGAAAACCGAAAATTATTTTTTTATACACTGAACTGACCTCTCTAAAATGAATGGAAGCCGAAACTATTACTGATTATATTATAAGAGCCGAGACAACTGCAAATTCTTTAAAAATGTCTGGTGAAGTTATAAGTGACAGTCTGTTAATTTCCATGGTACTTAAGGGATTACTGAGTGATTTCAAGCCATTTACCACCATGATAACCCAGAAAGAAAAACCCATGACTTTTAGCCAATTCAAGGTAGCACGCAGAAGTTACAAAGCAACTGAAAAAATGATCACAGAAAAAAACGAATCCACAAATATCATGAAATTTAAAAATACACACATAAAAACACCAAAATCGAATTATACCCATGCCAGGAAAAGTACAAAAATTATTTGCTATAATTGTGGACGACCTAATCACAAGAGTTTCCAATATAGATACAGGACTCAAAATGGCGACTACATTAAAAATGTAGAGAGCTCTGTTAGCAAACATACATTTTTATTTTCGTGTACATTTGATGCGTCAACAAACAATAATTTTCTTGTCGATTGTGGGGCCACGGCACATGTGATTACAAAGGAATCTGATTTTATAAATTTTGATCCCAACTTTAAGCCACAAAATCATTTCGTAGAACTAGCTGACAGGAGTCGAGTCAATGATATCGTTTTGAAAAGAGGCAATGCAAAAATCTCGCTAAAGAACAATAAAGGTGAACTGTGTTTCTGTATTCTAGAAAACGCTCTTCTAATCCCAAAATTTAAACAAAATATATTTTCTGTACAAGCTGCCACAAAACAAGGTGCAAATATAAACTTTAGCCTCAATAAATCAAAACTGGTATACCCGAATGGAACTGTATTCGACATTAAAGAAAATGGAAGACTATATTATTTAAATAGCGTAGTCCCATCAAAAACCGCCTTCCATGATCTACAGACATGGCATAAAATTCTTGGACACTGCAATATTCCTGATATCAAAAAGTTGCCGACTGTAGTTGATGGAATGCAAATACAAACATCAAAAACCTTCAACTGCGACGTCTGTACGCAAGGGAAAATAACAAACTATCAAAACAAGATACCAGACAAAAAGGCCAAAAAAATCCTATTAATGGTGCATTGTGACTTGAATGGTCCCGTAGAACCGATGGCCAGAGAACATTATAGATATGTGTTGAATTTCGTAGATGACCATTCAGGTTTAATAATGGTTTACTTTTTAAAGAACAAATCTGATACGCTGCTAGCAACTAAGAAATTTCTAGCTGACATGGCCCCCTACGGTGAAATCAAGTGTATTCGCTCTGACAACGGTACGAAATTCACCAATAAAGACTTTGAACTTTTACTAATTAACCATCATATCAGGCATGAAACATCAGCTCCTAGATTGCCACACCAAAACGAGACTGCTGAACGTGCGTGGCGAATACTTTTTGAAATGGCAAGATGCCTACTCATTGAATCAAAACTCCCTAAAAACCTCTGGACGTATGCACTTATGGCGGCAGCCTATATACACAACAGGTGCTTTAACAAAACACTATCTAAAACTCCATATGAATCTTTCTGCGGTAAAAAAACAAATTTAAGCAGAATGCATATATTTGGTTCAACTTGCTTCGCATATATAGAGAAAAAGAGTAAATTGAATATTAAAGCCGACAGAGGTATATTTCTTGGATACGATAAAAACAGTCCAGCCAATTTAATATTTTTTCCCGAAAAAAATAAAATAAAAAGAATCCGGAGTGTAAAATCCACAGACACGTTTAATTTTACAGACGAAAACCCGTCATATGAAGAGGATGAAATTATATTACCTCAAATAATAAAACAAATGAAAACGACGGAGACAGGAGTGTCCATGATGATGATGATGATGATGATGATGATAAAGTCGAAAGATATCCCAAAAGAAATAGAAGATAACTCGATTTTTTTTGTGGTCGACAATATAAAAGATTATCAAATCGACTATTGTTATTCCATGGAAAATGTGCTAAAAAGCTTCAACGAAGCAATTAATTCAGAACATTGTGATGAATGGAAAATTGCCATGAAAAAAGAAATAGATGCCTTAACCGAAAATGATACCGATGTGGTAGTGCCTCTCCCAAGAGATAAACATGTTATTTCTACCAGATGGGTCTTTACAAAAAATAGTGCAGCATCAGGCGTAGAACAGTACAAAGCAAGATTTGTTGCTAAAGGGTACTCTCAGATTTACGGTAAAGAATACTTTTCTATGTTTTCACTGACCACAAACCTAATGACAATCAGAATTTTACTGCAAGTCGCATCACAATATGACCTAAACATCCATCAAATGGACGTAAAAAATGCTTATTTTAATGCCCCAATAGACTGTGAAATTTATATTACCCCTCCAGAGGGATTTATAATGAAAAATAAAAATAGTGTGCGCGACTTAACAAGTCATTATATGGTCTAAAGTAGGGTGCTCAGTGTTGGAACACAGTATTTCATGATTATATTATTAAACAACAATTTAGACAATGCGCTGTAGACCCCTGTGTATATACCCAACACAAATACGATAAACTACTGATTTTGGTTTTGTGGGTCGATGATATTTTAATCGCATCAAATTGTGAAATAATGTTAACTGATGTTAAGAACAAATTAAGTAAAAGATTCAAAATGACCGATCTTGGCAAAATATCCTGGTTTCTGGGGATAGAATTTACTCAAAGCAAAGGACTTGTTACGATGACTCAATCGAGATACATCGACAAAATACTTTTAAAATTTGGAATGGGAGAGTGCAAGAAACGCTCTACACCGGTCGAAAATGGTATTAATAAAAATATACACACAGAATCTGAAATAATAAATGACACACAATATCGTGAAATTATACGTAGTCTTATTTAATGACTGCAACCAGGCCCGACATATGCTATACAGTAACAAAACTGTCACAAAAATTATCACAATGAAGGATTTAAACAGAGCTAAACAAGTCCTACGTTATTTAAAAAAAACTAAAGAACAGAAGTTAGTATTTAGAAAATCAAGAAATCCCCTAAAATTAGAAGGTTTTTCGGATTCAGACTGGGTAAACGACGAAGATCGCAAGAGTGTATCTGGATATTGTTTCAGACTCTCAGAAAATGGGCCTATTATTTCATGGAAATCTAAAAAGCAATAGATTGTATCTCTCTCTACGTGTGAAGCAGAATTTATCGTGATCACAGACATGACCCAGGAAGCACTCTACCTTAAAAATATCCTAAAGACTATTTTAGAGCCAGAATTAATTAAAAGCCCCATAGTAATTAATTATGATAATCAAACCAGTATAGTCTTAGCACAGAACACGATAATCAACCAAAGATCTAAGCATATAGATATAAAATACAATTTCATAAAAAACGAGATAAAAAAAGAATCCATTATGTTGAATTACATATCATCAGAACAAAATATCGCTGATGTATTTACGAAACCCGCAACAAGGATAAAGTTACGTTTTTTCTCAAAATTTGTTGGGGAATTCGACTGAATAATTTTTTTTTTTTCACTGCCCTGTATGTATATAGATTTCTATATATTAAAAAAAAAAAAAATTAGTACTGGACAAGACGTTAAACTGTTTCCATTTTATTTATATGAACACTTAAACCTACTAATGCGTAACTAATACTTTTGCTTAAAAAAAAAATACTTTGTAATTTTCCTTTTTGACATTTGAACACAATTAAAAATGGCGTCTTTTTAAATGCTAAAATTCTAAGATCCAAATGATTTCTAATTTTTGTTATGTCTAAGTGAATATAAAAATATATATTTATTTTTGAGCAGAACAAACACAAGGGACTTCCCCATTACAAAAAATAGGGAGGATGTTGCAATATTTTGGTGTTTTTAATGGGGTATGATCCCACACACTCGGACGATTCTATTTATAAACGATGCTGCTAAGAACTGACGAATCAAATTAATTCACGTTCTGCTACCAACCAATCAGAAACCAGAATTGCTTCATAAATATTAAACCTTTTCTGGAGCAATTTCACATGTTCTTTTCCGTCCCGACACGGTAAGAATATTTTGTTCTGTGGAACTGTCTATTACAAACAAGTCACCTCCCAGGACTTGTGTGTAACAGCGAACCATCTGAAACTGTTCTGAAACTAAAAATGGCTTACACTTCTAGATATTCTATTTAAAAATTTTTCTTCAAAATAACTGGATTCAACATTAAATAACCTGAAAAGGGTTGACATGCCGTAAAACAACCAACCAACCCATATTGAGTCACGTGAAGAGGAAGAATTAGCAAGCCTTTCCAGTGATCATGGACTCAAATTGAAATACACACAACTGCCATTATACCTTTTTGATTTCTATTATGGAAGAGTATCCAACCCTAAGTAAAAATGCCATCAAAGTCTTGCTGCAGTTCTCAACTTTGTACCTATGTGAACTGGGATTTTCTTTCCTAAACAACATCTATTATATAAATCTCACCTGTATGTTTAAATGTATCTATGTATGCCTAAAACTTTCGACAGGTGATGGATTTTCACAAAATCAGTATTGCTTTGAAGTGCGGCCCTTTGGACGACAAATATTGAAAAATTGGCCAAAAACATTGATTCCTTCATCCTCAACTGGGCAATTTTATACAGGGAGGGGTCGCTTTTTTCGCCAATATTTTCGAAAGTCATCTCCTCTTTTTGATTGTCTAGCCTTAATTTAAACCTATGTCACTTCCGGTTTGGCGATAGACACAACAGTAAACACATCATTATTTATTTCCCCCGTTTCTTTCCTCCTTTGCAGTTAGGGTTTAAACCTGCCTGCCTACTACCACTTTTTTTTTTTTTTTTGCTCAACATACACCTCTAAACATCGGGGTAACGCTGGACACCTGGGTTAGTTAAAAATAAAACGTGAAAGACTTAAAAACATTGAAGAAGAGTTTCACATACGCCCACATATGGCAGCAATAGTAAAGCACCAGGCACAACTGTCCCACTGACACTCACCATTATTATTCTATACCAGATATATTTTATGATATATACCATATATACCAGGATATGTTTTATTCATAAAAATTTTCCTTATATGATCGTCTTTATTTTTATTTGATTGGAAAACTGCTTTATGAGTAGAAAATATTCACTTTTTGTGATAGATGTGCCAAACAGAGCTGAATAGTGTGCCGCCATGTAAAAAAGGTTGGGAACCACTACCTTAGGTAATATAGGTTTGAAAACTGGAGAATTCGTTAATGCCACCAGCTTTAAGAAGGTTGTCAACTATGACTGAGAAGCCTTGCTCCAGTGCTTCGGTGCAGTGACATAGAATCAGAAGCATAGGCTTTGTATCAGAGTCTTCTCTCTCCCAGATAGGTTATCTGGTAAGATCTATGGATTTATCACATTAAAATGTTAGCTATGCGTTAGGGTTCAAGACCAGTTTTTTTCAGTGCCTTTGCATGGTTGGAAAAATAAGATAAGTTTTACCATCTTCCAAATAAATTAGCATAATTTTTTTTATAGAGATTTCCTTACTATAGATAGAAGTGATATTATCATTTAAATATGCTGAAAAGACTATTTCGTTTTTCATAATTTTTTTAAATAAGTGAAAAAAATATGGTTAAAATATGCCTGAAATAATGTAAAAAATAAATAGATACAAAGAAACAAGAGAAAATAGTATTGTATTTATATAATTGTTTCATACAAAGCAGCCACACTTGGATATTCAAGGCTATTCATCACACTCATGTTGGTCGTGCTCGAATGTATTAGAAAAAAGATATACTGGCTAAATATTTAATTGATTTACTTTAATGTTACTTTTTAAGTATTACTTTATGTATGACATTAATACATATGATGGTAAACTTTTGCCCCCAAAAATGTTTACATAGAGATCATACAATCGTATTATACACAATTTATTGAATTGCCACAGACTCTTTCTCCTGTCAATTGTGGTAGTGTCATTTTTCTCTGAAGATAGGTGCCATGTTGTACAAAAATTACTACTTTCGCTGGCTGTAATCCTCCTCTGCTAACTATTGATTTCATGGTCTAATTTCATTTCTTACTGGGTTGTATGCAACCCTTTAGAAAAAGGCCTATGAACCCATTTTCAAATGACTTTTAGTACTTTCTCATCTCTTCTCCAAATACTAGCTTGACCCCTTTTCCTTTTTTTCAACTTCAGACCCATGTGATTTTGCCACTAGTTCAATTTTTTTGAAGATGATCTACCACGTATTTGGTTAATATCTTTGTCATTCATATCTTGTCGCTCCATCTCTTCAACCAGCGGCGTGCGGTTTCATTACCAACACTGAGGTCTTCGTCCGTGCAGTTGGGCCCCAATGGGCAAGATGTTAAAATGTGCTTGATGGTCTGAACTTGGGCACCACAGGGGCATTCAGCAGTTGTAGAGTAACCCCACATGAGGAGGTTGTCGCCAGTTTTTGCAACTTTTGCCCTTGCCCTATTCAGAGTGACCCACTTCGAACGGGACAGGTGTGTGCCAGGTGGTAAGGTTTCACTGGGCTCTGGCAGTGCTATATTTGTAGACTGAGGGTCTACCTCTCTCCACATCTGCAGCCGGTAAGAGGATGTAGGAGTGTCCGGTAGTTCCTCCACTGTGGCAAAGCTTCGCTGGGACACAAGTCGTCTAGCCACCTCCGCGTAGCCATAGAGAGGGTGTCTGGGGTCTTCGAGTTGTTTAGTACGCTCAACTCTCACAATTATATCCCGGCGGACTTTGCCACTTAATCGGTATAGGGCTGGTAGAGGTGTGCTTTTTAAGTTTCTGATTATGATCCGACAAGCTTTGTGGAGATCTGCGTCAATGCGGTGAGCATGGGCTGAGCAAGACCATACTGCAGCGCCATATTCAGACGTGGAGTAACATAGGGCTAATGATGTTGTCCTTAGCGTGTGTGGGTCTGCTCCCCAACTTGAGTTAGCCAGTATGTTGACTAAGTTAATTTGAGGCGCGATCTTCTTTCGGAGCTTGTCTATGTGTGTCTTGAAGGAGAGAGTTCGGTCCAGTGTGATGCCAAGGTAGACTGGATATGGTTCATTTACTAGCTCCTTACCTTCCCATTGGATCTTCAGCTTCCTGTTGGCTATGTGGTTGTTAAGGTGGAAACTACAAACTTTTGTTTTCCCAGGATTGGGATTGAGGAACCATTTCTTATAGTAGGAGGCTAGGGTTTTTAAGGCACTGGAGATTCTTTTCTCAATTGCTTCAAAGTTCTTGTCTTGTGTCGCAAGACACGTGTCATCCGCATAGATGAATCTACGGATGTCTGTAAATTCTGGTAGGTCATTTGTATAGATGTTAAACAAAGTCGGCGCCAAGACAGAACCCTGGGGCAGACCATTCTTCTGTGACCTCCACCGACTCTGCTTACCATCCATTTCAACAAAGAATCTTCGAGTCCGGAGAAGAGATTCTATAATGGAAACCATTTTTCTGTTCTTCAAGGTCTGGCCAACTTTCAGCAGAAGTGCTCAGTGGTTGATGGTGTCATAGGCTGCCGTGAGGTCGATAAATACAGCCCCTGTGATTATTTTCTTTCATACCCATCCTCTATGTACTGAGTCAAGTTCAGAACCTGATCAACACATGAACGCCCCTCCCTGAACCCAGACTGGTCGTCCGTAAGCTGGTCTTCAACTATTAGTGATATCTTGGCTAGAATGAGGCGTTCATACAACTTGTACAGTACACACAACAAGGATATAGAGCGATAGCTAGATGGTAGTTGGGGATCTTTCCCTGGTTTAAGAAGAGCTATAACTTTTGCCTGTCGCTAGATCTTGGGAATGTTGTATCCAGCAGCACAGGAGTTGAACAGTGATAGGATCCATTCACGAGATCTTGGCCCAAAATTCTGGATCATCTCTGTTGAGATACCATCGAGTCCTGATGCCTTTCTAGACTTGAGATGTTTAATTCCAGTCTTCAATTCCTCCTCAGTAAATGGGGGGAACATGTCATCAGACTCTTTGTGGACTTCGCCCATCTTCTCTTTCATCTGTTTAACGTGACCTCGTTCTCTGTGCAGTGGTTTCCCATTTATAAGTAGTTGGTGAGCAACTTGGTTTGGTGAGGCTGCTGCTGCTGTAGTGTCCGGTTTTTTATCGCTGTTTAGCTTCTTTATTGTTTTCAATGCATTTTTGCTATTGTGGGTCATGTCCAGATCTGCAACGGTCTCCATCCATCGCTCTTTACGGGCTGCAGATAGAGAGGCCAACAGTTTATTGCCCAGCTCTTCGAATGGGTCTCTGTTATATGCTTGTACATAATTTTCATAGATGGTCTTACTTGTCTCATCCAAGCCAGTTATGTATTCCTTCCTACAGCCCCTTGGCATGTTCTTCTTGGCAATGTGCCACACAAGAGCTTGGAAGGCTCTGATGCTACGGGGGGGTACATCATTAATTGTATTCTCTAAGTTGTTCATGAAACCCTCCCAGTTAGCCCTCCGATTGTTGAATCTGGCCATAGGTTTAGTAGGCACAGATCCAACTACTGGTTGCATCTCAACAATGATGGGTCGGTGTTGGGATTTTGGGATCGGTTGGCCAGTGGATTGCTGAAGTTGTGTTGATGCCTTGCTGATGAAAATGCGAGCGCTTAAGAAGGATGGTTTATCCTTAGGCCTATTGAGAATGGCAAGGTTTTGGTGTAAGGCCCATTCTTCAACAAAATCTCTGTCCTGGTTGTTCTTAACATAGCCCCACGCATATAACAGAGACCCATTCGAAGAACTTACCACTGAGCTGGGCAACAAACTGTTGGTCTCTCTATCTGCATGCTGTGGCTGTTGAAGTCGCCAATTATGATATTGGCATTATTGTCAATTTGGATGTTGTCAGGCCAACTGAATGGTACAGGTGATGGCTTGTAGACGGAGGTGATGGTTACATGAATTGTTTTCACCTGCAAAATTTTGATACCCCTTGAGGTAAAGTCAGTACATCCTTTGAGTATTGATTTGTCATGAATATAAACAGCACTCCCGTGCACAACACTTTGATGAGAGATAGCGAGGTGCATTCCAGGTATTTTTGGTGGGTTGTCTAATTTATGGGTCTCCTGGATGCAGAGGACATCTGCTTTCAGGTTAAATAAAATGTCAGATTTGGGTAGGGACATACCTTCAGCATTGAAGTTGATGATCTTGAATTTGGCCGACATGTTGTTTCCGGGGCTGAGGGTCTATCCTTTTACTGCCACCGGAGATATGCAGAGATGTTGCGTAATGTAGCAATTGGTTCTCCCGAAGGATTAACAGAGGGCACCACGTGAAGGTTTGCTATTTGCCTCCCGATATCTTTGTGATATCTATCATGCTGTCAGCAATGTATGAGTCAATGACTTTTTTAATCATGTTGCCCTTCAACAGTTTTTAGAATTGCGGCCATGATTTTTAGTATTGACTCTGAATCCCAATGGAGTTGGGTAATAAAGTTTCCCTATATACTGTATCTAGTTTCTCTATGATGTGTGGCTGCAGGTAGGTTTTACTTAATGCCCATAATAATAGTTTTGCCTGCCATCTCTTTCTCGTTATCTCATCATACATATCTATTATGTTTAATTCTCAAAAGTTTTGTACTAGCTTGACTTTTCTTTTTGCAATCTAAATCATTGGCATCGATTTCTTATATTCGTTTTACCTTACTCTTCCAGGATAAGAAGATACTATTTCCAATCCATCTTTTCATATTTTTCTCAAACTTTTTTTCATGGTACTCCATTTTGTTTTTTAATACTGCACGCTCTCCTATCCAATTCCTGTTCACCATCCATCTCTTTGCATTAAATTCCGCTTTGAAGTTCTCATTGCAATACTTTAAGTCTTGAACAGCTGCCACAGTTTACCTCTCCAGACTTTAGCCTGTCATTTTTGTATGGTTATAACTCTCAATTTATTAATTATCCATCTGACAATGTTAATCAATGATTGTTTTTGTTTTTACCTACGCTCAATATACTTGTATCTCCACTGATATGATTCCTTTACATTTTCACCTTTCATCTGTTGTGTCATCTCCACCCATCTGTTTACGATCAAGTAAAGTTGTTGCATACAATATCGATGAAAGTTTCAAATGGTTCATTGAAATTGCTATTATTAGAAGAGATCGATACTGTACAATTTGTTGAAGAGACAGCTCTTGCTTCAAACTTTGTAATAGATGGATGACTTGATGAGTAAATTGATAATTTATGGCTAATTAAAACAATTAAAATGAAATTTTTTCAAACATAATTCAATCCCAATACAAAAGAATATTTTAATATGTATGATATGTATGTGTGATTAAAATCTATAAGTTTTAAGGAAACAAATATTGATTAGCCCTGCTTCAATATAATTTGTGGATGTCACTTAATGAGCTCGAGTTAAATTGTTTTCTTTTCCGCTTCATCTCTTGTATTACTGCTTGTGATGATATTTTCTTTTTATTTATCAACTAGCCCAATCTTGAGTTTTAGTTATCTTTGACTTTATAAACAGAGAGAGATTGGTAAGAAGCGAAATATAAAATAAGGTAGACTGATAGAAACTGAGAGGAATGGACAAACTTAAAAGTAATTGTAAGTTAATTGCAAATTATATCTAATTAGACAACTAAAAAAAAAGAAGAAAATTTTAACGGGAAATAAGCTAATTTTATATTTCATATCATTTTTCAGAAAAACTTGTTTTGTTAGCCAATGGTTATTTATGTAGCCTTAGGGGTTTTCTTTTTCTATTCTCATAAAGTCTTTCATACCTCAAGCTCAAATATGACATCCAGTATAGCCTGGATCCAGCAAAAAAAGAAAAAGAAAAGAAAATGAGCAAATATGCTTACATTATTTAACTCAACTATGCTTTGTTTTCTGAGATTGATAAGCATGTATAGTGTGTACTTGTTATATTCCTAAATACTTAGGAAATAAAGACAAACGTGAGTTACACCGAGTGGTATGTGTAATGGGGTTTATTTATAATACAGAAACGTAAGGCTGCTCGCCTAAGGTAAATAGAAGTACATAGTAACAAGTATGGGGAAGAAAGTCTGATAATCAACACGTAAGACTATCCGTCTTACTGCGACTGCTTGTCTGCCGCTGTCTGCCGCTGTCTGCCAAACAGTCCAATATATATATACAGTTTGTAACCGGTGTATAGCCAGTTATGTTCCTTCACAACACCTCCCCCTGAAGCTGAAATCTTCCTGATTTTAGCTTAAATACCTCTTCCTTTTAGGGTCAGGGCTTAATCTCCTGGTAACTTTTCTCTTTCTTGCGCTTTTCCTTCTGGTCAGCGTTACCCGGGGTAAAGGTTTCTGTCCAGCCCGTATGGTCGGTTCAGGCGAAATATTCATTGTTTGCGGTACATACGCTGGTTTTGGTATATCAAAAATATCGCACAATGTTTCCATTGGTGTCTCTTCCACATTTGGAGACAGTCTGGGACGTATTTGATTTCTGTGTCTTTTGCAGACAAAACTTAATCCTTGGATGGTATAGACCATGCTCCCAATCCTTTTTTTGATAATACCTTCAACCCACTGATTTCGTCCATTTTGAAAATTTTTGAAATATACATTTTCACCTGGGGAGAAGCACTTGGTATTAAGGTTTTCTTTTTTGAAAACTTTCTTTTTCTCTGGTAGCAGCCTATCGAAGACAGATCTTATCTTTCTTGCAAACATTAGCTCAGCCGGGGAAGAATTGACATTATTATTAGGATTTGGTGTCACCCTGTAAATTGCTAAAAATGTTTGAATACATTGTTCGTCTGTGTCCGTAGTAAGATTTTTCTTAAGTGCCCTTTTAAACGTATCTACAAATTTTTCGGCCAACCCATTCGATCGTGGATGGTACACAGGTGTTGTCATATGTAGAATATTTAGTGAGTCACAGAATTCTTTGAATCCATGAGCAGTAAATGCTGTTCCATTATCGCTCACTAAGGTTTTTGGCACTCCAAAACGGCTAAAAATTTCATTAAGCGCACTCACAGTGTTTTTTGCTGTTGGATGTCTAAACTTAAATATTTCTGGCCATTTTGAAAAAGAATCTACAATAATCAAGTAAAAATAACCATTTATAGGTCCCGCATAATCAATATGCAGACGTGACCAGGGTAGGTCCGTCTTTGGCCATGGCGTCGTTTTTACTGGAGGATCTCGAGCTGCTAATTGACATCCTCTGCATGTCTTGACACATTTTTCAACTTCCTTGTCCATACCAGGCCAGTACACATATCCTCTCATAAGGGATTTCATTCTCGAAATGCCCGGATGACCTGTATGAAATTCCTTCAGAATTTTCCTCTGTAACGTTAGTGGAATTACGATCCTCTCACCATACATGAGCACATCTTCACAGATGGAAAAAGGCGTTGTTTGATCTACCTTTTTATTTTTTTTTATCCATCCCAATTGATTTTTCATTTTCTTAATGAAAATGTCATTTACTGCCTCTTTTTTTATTTTTTCGAAAGTTACCGGAAGTTCACGTATCATATTACACATTGAACTTGTACATTCACTTTCGTCTTTAAGCGCAGCAATTACCGTTTCTTCGAAACTTTCGCTTCTTTTAGGGATCAACCGTGATAATGCATCTGCGTGTCCTAACTTTTTTGAGGATACATGTTCCATCTTAAACTGATAGTTTAAGAGGGTTACAGCCCATCGCTGTAATCGATTCGCAGTATGTGTGGGAATGCCTTTCTTTGATCCAAATATGGTAAGTAGGGGTTTATGGTCGGTTTGCAAAATAAAAGATCGTCCATGGAGAAATCGATTGTACTTTGTAATTCCAAATATTATCGACAGCGCCTCTTTTTCAATTTGGCTGTAATTTTTCTCCGCTGCAACCAACGTTCTTGAAGCATGGGCGATAGCTTTTGTCCTACCATCCTCATACTTGTGAAGTAATACAGCGCCAACACCGTAATCACTGGCGTCCGTTGCTAGTATTAGTTCCTTTTCTGGATTGAAATGTGCCAATGCTAAGTCTGACAGTAGACATCTTTTGATATTTTGGAAAGCAGATTCACATTCCTTATTCCAGTTCCATTTAACACCCTTTTTCAGTAACTCGTTAAGAGGAGCTCTTAAATTATGTATGTTAGGGATGTAAATTGCATAGTATTGAACTAATCCCAAAAACGATTTTAATTTTGTCACTGAATCTGGAGCAGGCATCTTTTCAATTGCTTCAGTCCTTTGTGGATCCGGTCTTCGACCCTCTTTGTCGATTATTTGACCTAGATATTTAATTTTTTTCATAAAAAAATCGCATTTTTCTGGGCTCAATTTAAAACCAAATTCCTGTATTCTTTTGAATACTTCTTTTACATGCTTCTTATGATCTTGCAAATTTTCACTTTTAATTAGGATATCGTCAAGGTAGGCCATTGAAAATTCCAACCCTGCCAGCATCGTGTCCATAATTTGCTGGAAAATAGCAGGAGCAACCTTTAATCCAAAAGGAAGCCTCTTTAGCTTAAAAATGCCCTTATGAGTATTTATGCCTAAGTATTTGGAGCATTCATCGCTGATCTTAATTTGCAAGTAAGCATCTGAGAGGTCTATCTTAGAAAAAATTTTTCCTCCGTTAAGCTTAGAGAACAGATCTTCTGCGGACGGAAGGGGATAATTATGGTCCAATAGACAGTCATTTAAACCCGTTGAAAAATCTCCACAGACCCTTATTCTGTTATTTTTTTTCTTTACATACACGGTTGGACTTGCCCAATCTGTGTGGTTAACTTTTTCAATGACTTCCAGTTGTTGAAGTCTATCCAACTCTTTTTCGATTGCGTCCATCGCTGAAAAAGGCACATTCCTTTTAGGTTTGAATACTGGAGTGGCATTTTTCTTTAATTCAAATTTTGCCTCTGTCTTAATACAGAGTCCTAGTCCTTCGGCAAAAACATTGGGAAATTCAGTTTTCAAATCCTTCAGGAAGTCTTCCCTTTGGTTTGCTTTTTCTGCAGTTAAAACGTTACAAAACGAATTTATGGGTTTCTCCCATAAATTAAACAGGACAATCCAATCTACCCCAAACAGGCATGTATTCTTTCCTGGTACGACGTACACTTTGGATTTATGAGTCTGGTTAGCGAATGTCACTTTGCATTTTAATTCTCCCTTGAACTCTAATCTTTTGCCGCACACACTTCTCGCCGTCTTTCTGGTTTTCGTTAATTCAGGTCGACCTATCCTTTTCCATATATCTTCATTTATAATACTAATATCTGCACCGCTATCCAGAAGCAATGTAACCAGATGTCCATTTATCCGAACATCAACATATTTCCGTCTTTCGCAGCTTTTTTCTTTATTCATGCGAAGCGTATTTACATTATCGGTCCCTTGTCTTTTCTTCTGGGCACAGTATGTTCCCTTGTGACCTCTGAGACCACATTCATAACATATTTTGTTCCTAAACCAGCAGGTCTTATTGTTGTGTCTTAAACTACCACAACATTTACACTTTAGCTTTGGGTCTTTGTATCCTTTAAGGATCCTGTGTTCTTGGAACCTGGACTTTCTTGTGGTCCCTTGCCTTTTTACTTGCTGCACCTTAAAAATATTTTTCTCTTCAATGCGAGTGTTGTCTTTCTTTATGTTAATCAGACGTTGACACTCTTCAGTGACTTTTTGCAATGTTATGTTAGGATCCGCCTCCATAATTGTTAGGATCCGTGAACGTATATCTTTGTCCCTTGGTGCTGTGAGACCTTGTACAAAGATTAAACATTTAAATTGGTCTGCGGAAATTTCATTCAATTTAAATGATTCGCATAAACAGTTCACAGTGCAAGCATATTCTAGATAGTCTTCAGCTTCTGCCTTCTGAATGTTCAAACATTTGTATCTAGAGTGAAATAGGCTATCCCTTTTATCAAATATTTTCGACAAGGTACTAATTGTTTCCTCGAACGAAACCTCCTCCGGTTTTTTTGGTAGAATTAGATTTGCATACTTGGTGTTTTCATCAGTACCCAGTTTTTGTAGTAGCAGGGTAACTTTTTCCTCATCGGTCCAGTCTAAACATCTTTTCGTAAAAATTGTTTCATATCTTCTGTAGTATGCAGGGAAAGTAACACCAGTATCCGGGGAGTAACGAAATTCCGTTAGTGAATTTGAAATACCCTCGGCAGAAAAATTAGTCTTCTTCCCGGTCGACGTTAGAATTAGCTTTTCTAAATTCTTTTGCTGTGTCGACATTTGTCGTTGTAGTATGTTTGTTTGTTCTTGTTGTGCCTCTAAAGTTTTTTGTGTTCTTTCTTGTTGTTGTTGCAGCTGTTGCTGTAGCTGTTGTTGTTGAATTTGTTGTTGTTGTTGTTGTTGCGCTAAAAATTGTTGAGTCATTTTTGTCTGTTCCTGGATGCTAAGGGCTAGAGCCTTAGTTAACTCTGCTAATTGTTCCATGTTAGCTTCTAGTACAAAAATGTCTTTTCGAATTCTACACAATAATTCCAAAGAAAAATCGTAAATTTACGTATATCGTAAATTAGTAGCAATATGCAGACACAACACGTTTCAACAAAGTTCATCCATAGTAATTCAACAGGCTTTGTAAAATAATTCTTTTTTTTTTTTTTTTTTTTTTTTTTTTTTTCAACAACGTAAGTTCATACACAAAATATTTCTTACTTCCCACGACAAATAGTTCCAATTATTTATATAAAGGCAATAACAAACAATTAATTTTCCCAAAAAAAAAATATATGGCTGCCGTTCCCACGTGGCATAAAATGGTACAATAGTCGTTGTATTTATATTTTTTCTTTCGAAACTCGTAATCCTTTAGTGTAGTTTCGAATTCAACTTGCGACCATTTTTTTTTTTTTTTTTTTTTTTACTTGTCAAAATAAATATAAATTCCACTTTACCTTGAACATGTTTCTATAATTTCTTGTGAGTTCTTTACGAAGAAAAATCCGTACTTTTCGCTACTTTAGGTAGGAAAAAATTTTTAAATTCATTGACGCACGTGGTCAAAAATCCTTGTGTAGTTTGTTTTTTTCGTAAAACAAAAAATCCTTGCATTGTACACAGTCCTTGGTACGGTAATTTATCTCTGTTAAGAGAAAGAACATCCTTTCGTCGCCATTGTTATATTCCTAAATACTTAGGAAATAAAGACAAACGTGAGTTACACCGAGTGGTATGTGTAATGGGGTTTATTTATAATACAGAAACGTAAGGCTGCTCGCCTAAGGTAAATAGAAGTACATAGTAACAAGTATGGGGAAGAAAGTCTGATAATCAACACGTAAGACTATCCGTCTTACTGCGACTGCTTGTCTGCCGCTGTCTGCCGCTGTCTGCCAAACAGTCCAATATATATATACAGTTTGTAACCGGTGTATAGCCAGTTATGTTCCTTCACAACAGAAATGCTGCTCTAGATAGTAAACCCTTCTACTATTAATCCAAGAGCCATGTGCTGAGATGTCATTATAGAAACAGTTAAGTTGAATTGAAGAAACTTTCTAAAGTTGGTTGGGTGAAGTTTGGCATCCTCAGTTTGACTAATGTCACATAACACTGCTAATGATAAAAACAATTATCTGTAAATTTATTCAAATCCTATGTTTTGATTTATTTAAACTGTTCAATTGCTTTCCACATATCTATAAAACAAAAAAAAAAAAATGTTTTTTTTCTCCTTCAAAATTCACACAAGCAAACGTCATGTATTTCTATTTGAGAAATATGTTTGTCAGTTGTAATTTGACCATAACTCCATTTTTCTTAAATAAGTGTGTCACTGTGATGCAAGAAGAATTGGGTCATAGAGGCACTTGAATTCTGTCTGAATTCTTTAATGGGATTTCTTATTTTAGAAACTGATCTCCCTCTACTCTTTTCATGCCAATCTCTCCACTCCCTATGAGTGTTTGTGAGATTGCAATTCTTGCTGAATAAGGAACACTATGCAACTGTGGAAAGTAGTTTTCCTTTCTCTCGCGCACACAGACAAATAATGTACTAGCAGTCTGTTTCATGTTAGTCAAAGAAGTAATAAGAATCTCTGTGTACTTCTGCTCTCAACTCTGAACCTCCTATTACCATTTACATTATTTTTGAATTTCTGTAATATAAAATTTTCAAATTAAATTCTCAAATCACTGGTTTATCTTTTTATGGATATATTTATGCATAAAATCAAATTCGTCAGTACAAAATTATAACCGCATTAAATTTATAAAATTAAAATGTATTTCAAGGATGATAATATGAAAGAAGACAAATATAATGCGGTAGCAATATGTAAAAAGGCAGAAAAACAAAACAAGGAAAAAAACTAATATCTCTCTATATAAGTGACCATATCTGTCTGTCTGAGGAATGGTCTCTACCAGACTCCTGTGTCAATTTTTGGTCTACAGACTTGAAAATTGATATATAGGGGATTTGGACCTGTGGAACAAATTCAGTTTAGTCTTAAGCTGGTAAGTAGTTGTTAAGGGGTCAAAATTGAAGAAAATTGGAACTTGGCAAGTGTAAGTAAACTGAAAGTGCTCTTATATGGATTTGCAAATATACATTTATATATCAAAATCAGTTCAATTTAAAGTTTTCTTATCCATCTAATGATAGATGAAACAATGATTAGGGCTGGCATATGTTTTGATTTTGATTCGATGGCAACCAAGTTATATTTTTTTTCTATTTCTATGATGGAAGTAGAATTCACACCTAAAGAGACCACCCAATAAAAGTAGTCAACAGTAGCAATTCATGTAAAAATTGGTCAATACTAAAATCAAAACACAAACTGATAAGTGGTGACCACCATGTAAAAAAAAAAAAAAAAAAAAACTTGATTATAATTAGTTGCTCCATTGATAGATGCTCTCGCAACCATACTAGGTTAGAAACTACAAATGCATGACAAAACGGTGCATACGAACAATCACATAAATTAAAGACTCACCTTAAATAGGCATAGATGCCTCACTGGAAGAATAAAAATCCTTCCAAAAACAATAGGACATGTTCAAAACTGGTAGCAGAGTTCCAAACAGTAATTGCACTTCTATAGTGAAGAACTGAAACAAGATTTATTAGATTAACAGACATTACCATAATACCTGCAACCGATCTTTTTGCTAAAATCAAACGTTTGGCAGTTAAATAAGAACTTGTTCTTGTGCACAGAAACCAAGTAAGATGACACTGGCTCATGGTATTTGTATTAGAACATTTCTTGCTAACCTTCCAAACATCACTACACAATTTCACAAGTGTGTAGAACCAGGCTGCATTTATACATTCAAATGCACTTCAGCTATCACCTGGAACTAAATGTTGTATATGGAAGGGAACAGATCCCGGTAACTAGAGAAACAAAGTAAACAGGATTGAAAATATTTATTAAAGGAAAAGGCTAGAATCGAACCCAGCAATCCAAAGTAAAAAGAATACATATTGCAATTTAGATACGATGATAGGAATGTGGATCATTGTTCATTGTGTTAGAAATAATGATACAACTAATTGGGTCAGAGTTAGGACAATGGAAATCAATTTAGGAATATTCTTTGTGTTGCCAAAGACGTGTTAGATTTACATGTATGTAAATCCACAAGACCATCACATGGTTGAGCACGTTTTTGACGTTACAAAAAAAGATAGATTATAATATATTCAGTTAAGTTAGTCAGTCAGGCAGAGGGTCAGTCAGAGGGTTCGGAGTTTACAGTTAAAGTCAGAAGAGTGAGTTAGCCGAAACCGCTTTTAGAAGCGAACCAGAAAGGGAGACAAGACAATGTAATTCTGCAAGGCATTTGAATACCTGATCATCATCTCATCCAGCTGGAATAAATGTCTTCATGTTATAAGTAAGCCTTTGTCTTTGTCATCCACTGAAAGGTAATGTTTTTGTGATTCATCTTGTAATTGAATTTTGTATGAGAACCCATTCCAAAGTGTTAACTGTCCACTATGTCATCTCTTCACATCTCTCATAATATGAAATCACAAGTAATTGTCGTCACTGTGTACACTTGTATATAAATGTCTCATCTTCTGTTATGTCTTGTTCCTATCATGTACCTCGCAACAATACATAAAATATGCAAGGAATAAAGCAAGATTTGTGCACCCAACCAAAATCAAATCTGCAACAAGGGAAATATTGTGCATGTAGTGGACCCAGCCATGTTTCAAAAATTGATAAGGCTACTAGAAGCAAGAATTGTCCATTGTGGTCAGTCACATGCAACATTGAAGGTCATTACAAAAAAACTTGCAGTTGTTGCTACACATGTGGAAATTGAGGTTACAAAGTAAGTTCTACCAATGTTAGGAAAAATCAAGAGAATCTAGACAAAGTAATTATCATGTAGAAGGCAAAATGTTATTCTTTGACCCAGTTAATAGTCGTCACTGCAGAAGAACATCATATACTCAAATTAAAGGAACGGCTTTTAAAATATTTTGAAGAAACTACTTTCGACACTTGTGAATATTAGGTGCACCCCATATGTAACACAATGTAACTGCAATTAATTTAATATTATCATCTTAACTTTTTTACCATTTTAAAAGAAAAAGCTTCAAATAAACTGCTAGTATAAAAAAAAAATTTTTTTACAGCATTCGAACATAATGAAAATGCGAGACTAAAATCGTGTTATCAACGCTTTTAAACAACATTCCTATGTAGTGATATTTTTGAAGCTGTAAACATATCAATGTTTTAAAAATCTAGCAAAAATCAAATAAGTCCTATTTTTTTTAAATTTTCTATACTTATTCATTTTTAAAAGAACTTGCATAATGAAAGGTTTTATTAAATATGAAAGGAAATGTTTTTTTTTATATTTCATGTTACGAAAACTAAACAAAATAAATGTAGGCCCATAAAAATTTCAATATTTTTCAAAGTTGAAAAGATCAAATAATTATAAATAATCTAGAAAGCCCTTATCCTGTCCTGATAAAATTCAAAATAAATTTTCTAGCTTAGTGGGGGATGATCTTTTCTCTTCCCTGCAACCTCTTTCCCACAGAAGAGATGTTGCGAGTTTGTCTCTGCTTTATCGTTATTTTCATGGTAAGTGCTCATTTGAGCTCCAATCTATGGTCCCCCCCCCTTGCCAAACTTTCACAAAAAACACTCGTAAAAAACTACACAATATTGTCCCATTGACTTCTGTACATTAACCCTTATCCTTGAGTGGCCTCTGGGCCTTGATAACTGGTGACTTCTATGTAAAAAATAATAAAAGGAAAAGGCTATAAAGGACTATAGTAGCATTGGTTGCTTCTTATGGATTTGTGACCCTTTTATTTTTTATTAAGATTGTAATTTCAGATCGATCCTGGGCTAATCCAATTGCCAAATTCCATTTGATTCAGGAACTGGAGAACTTTCGGATTGCAATTCGATTGTTATCCAATGTAATCCAGTGATCCTACTTGTAGTAAAATGACTTACCTTCCTTCGGTCATGAATTGGAAAGAAAAGTGTAATGAGGGAAGATGGTGTCTTTTATCAGTTTCGATAACAGGAAAGTATCATGAAGTTGCAAGATTTCACATGTTACATATGCAAATTAACATGCTGGATTGCATAAAAAGCCTCCGGTTTTTTTTTGGTTTTTTTCCTGGAACCACAATTGGATAGTAACTTGGTGGAGAAGGCCTGATCTTAAAAGCTTAAGCTATTTTGGTGATGCTTCTTCTTCAGGAAAAAAAAAAAAAATCATGGGTGATAGTGAAGATAAGTGGCAACATTTTATGACCGTTCACGGAGGAAGGTGATGTGGTCGTATGGCTTAACAAACTCAAGCTGATCGCAAAGTTACAGAAAATCGAAGACATATCCTCTTTAATTCTGCTGTATCTGGAGGGGAACGTGTTGGTGATAGACAGAGAGACCAGACTGATTCTGAGATCATCGAGAAAGGCCTGAAGACTACATTTTCTGAAGATTTCTTTTGAGGCCTATAACAAGGTGAGGAGTTGCCTGGACTGGAGAGTCGGTTGCTGTGTATGCGGCTGAGATAAGGCCACTGGCGGGATTAGTCGGATACGTGGGACAAGGCCTCAAGGGGACTGTCAAAATAGCTATTGCACCAGTAGTCAACCCTTGTTCAATGGGTAGGTGATATGGAGTTGGTTGCCACAGGTAGTGGTAACTGTCAATGGGAAGAAGGCTCTCGTGGACACCGGCTGCACAACTATGCTCATCAAGACGATACTTGCCAAATGTTGGAAGGGAGGTAGCAATGTCAAAGTGGATGATGGTAGGCAGGTGAGGTGTTGTGGAGAGGCCATCACCAAGATCATGGTAACGAATGTACCTCTGCAAGTTTAAGTGATTGTACTGAAACAGCTCGTCATGGGAATTAACATAATACTGAGCCTAGATGTCATAGACCTACTGGGAGGAGCTACAGTAGTGAAGGGACAAGTGAAGTTTGGAAAACAGGATGTGGTAAGAGCAAGTAGCGATGATGGACTTCTGAGCCCATTTCGACAGCAACAAGTGGACAACAGAGTGGTGATGGATCGCAAGACCGCCCATGCTAACAAATCAAGTTGGCTGTTACGAAGGCACGCTAAGAGAAGAGGTGAAACCAGATTTTGAGAGGGAATTTGAGAGGTGGATTGACGAAAAGATTTTGATCCCACGGTCAGGGAAGGTTGAAGGAGTTCTACCACTCATGGCGGTAGTTTAACCAACCAAGAATAAAGTCAGACCAGTGTTGGACTTTTTTTTTTTTTCTTTTTTTTTACACAGTGATCACCACTTATCAAGGCCCGGAAGCCACTCAGGGATAAGGGTTATTGCAAGTACATTACGTTAGTGAGGAGATTTTATGAAGTGTTTAATTAGGGGGGCGGTTCATTAGGAATTTGTTAACATTAGACTTGAAGACATCCAAGTTGTAGTCCGGAGGGAAGCAGGCAGACGGAACAGAGTTCCACAGGCATGCAGCTCCAAGAAAGAAGCTTTGCTCATGAAATCCGCGTTTTGATTCAGGCACAGATATAGAGTGGGGAAAATTTTTCACAGTGGATTCAGCTAGACGGGTGTTTTTCGTGAAAGATTGGCGAGGGGGGACCAGGGATTGGAGTTCAGACGAGCACCTGCCATGAAAATAACGATAAAACAAGGATAGGCTCGCAACGTCTCTTCTGTGGGAGAGGGGTTGCAGGGTAGAGAAAAGGGCATCCCCCACTAAACCACAAAGTCTATTTTGTACTCTGTCAAGGCATGATAGGCTGTTTTTGGCAGCTCCTGCCCAGATATGGCAACAGTATTCCATCCTTGGCCGTACTTGGCTTTTATATAGATAGAGAATTGCATCAGTAGTGAGATATCTTCTGGGTTAAATAAGTATGTGGCATGTGAAGAAGTTACGAGAGAGTGGAGGAAAATAAGGACAGCCATGAAAATTGTAAACTTAAAATTGCATACTTCCAAATTCATGGAGACAAGAGATTGTGGAGTTATCAATTGGTCAAGTATAAGGATTGAGTTTACTGCTTGATCAGGCTGGGGTTTGGATTAAATTCCATGCCAAAGATCATGACGGGAGTACTCAAGAGTGTGTTGGCTAAGAAAAAAGTGGTTAACAGAGCCACCTGCTCTTATATCGACGATATACTGGTGGACGAGATGAAGGTAACTGCAGAGTTAGAAAACATGTCAATGCATACGGATTGACTGCGAAACTGATGGAAGCTCTAGTAGATGGAATGGCTCTGGGATTGAAATTGTGACAGAATAAAGAAGAAAAACTGTTGCTTGGGCGAGGAAGCAAGATTCCCAAATTGGAATCGTTAATCGTAAGAATTGTGTATGGGGGGGGGGATCGGAATCGAAATCACATCGTTAAAAAATACCTTAGATTTACGATTCTTTCATATTTTTAAGTTAAACTGTTTGTTTGAAGTGAGATTAATGCTGTCAAAAATTTATTATAAAAACGCTATAGAACTTTTCATAACATATTTAATATGATGTACAAGAATTTTATTAACTACTTTAGAGAGAATTTTTATCTTAATGAGTTTTCTTATTCCGTCACATACATAGGTGCTGTCTGTCTGTTTTGAAACTTTGAGGCCCATGATTAGTTATCTGTTTGCACTGTTGCAAAACTTTAGGGGCCACGAGATAACATTGTTTTCATCTGTGAGCGAAGTTTATTTATGTATAAAACAGACTAACTACGTCAAGTCCATGAAAAAGTTGATGAATACTTAACCCTTAGAGAAATAAATTTTACAGAGTCATTGCGAGTAAATAATGTTAAAAATCAATGGTTTTTCCAACTGGTGACTTAAAAAAAAGGGGAGGGGAGCATACTTCTACACTTTATCGCTGAAACTGGAGACGCAATTTTATTTCATGCACCTGTTGTTAAAATCCAAAGGAGAAATCAGTATTTTAAACTATGACCGAAGTATGAAATAGATAACAAAATTAAACTAAACAATGATTTTTCGGTTTCATTTAAATTAATTTGTTGTTGACCCTTCAAAGTTGCTTTAATTCCAAAAAATATTTCATTAAAATTATTTATTTGTTCGAAAAACAAAAAAACTATTTTATAAAAATCCAATGTTGTTTTCATTACAAAATTGTTTTATTAAAATTATATTTTCGTACGCAAACTTTTCAATAAATGTTTTTACAATTATATTTTGGTAAATTTTTATTTTTTTTGGTTTTGAAATGGCGCTCGCCCAGTTTAGACAATTATGAATCTCATTTTCATATTTTGTTTTTAATGAATATATATATATTTCGACAAGCTTCTGGGCTTGACCTTTACTTCTGATCTTAAATGGAACACATTAAATCTGTTGCCAAGACTGTTGGAAAAATGGTGGGATCCTTCTATCAATCCAGTAGATATCCCACTGCTGATGCAATTCTCTATCTATATAAGAGCCAGGTACGTCCAAGGATGGAGTACTGTTGCCACATCTGAGCAGGAGCTGCTAGAAAGGACTTATCCTGCCTTGATAGAGTTCAAAATAGACTTTGTAGCTTCATAGGAGATGTCCTTTTCTCTTCCCTGCAACCTCTTTCTCATAGAAAAGATGTAGTAGGTGTATCAGAATTTTTAGGGAATTCTTGACACTCCTCACACAAAACTGCGAATAAAATAAAAAAAACTCGTAATTTCTCTTTTTAAAATGGGTTGTTTATTTTCTTTATTGAATATACTTCCAAAATAAACTATTAGAGTTGTTTAAAAAATAATAGAAATATTATTTTTTAAAAACAGTGTTTACAAAGTGCCGGCGCGTCTTCATGCAGCCATTTTTTTTTTTTTTAATGAAATCAATTTGTAGAATATTGCTAGGGTGAGCTAGCTAACCCAATGAAGATGTTGTGCTGAATGCATGCGATAATTGACAGAGTGTAGTTCCTGACAGAAGTCTAGAACAGTAAAACCCCTTAATCCCAGAGCAGCTGGCATTTGTAGAGTGGCACCTGCCGCTCCTGGCATGTTTAGCCAATCAGGCGCCTCAAGATAGAACAATCCACCATCCCTGACTAATTGTAGGCTGGGCCAATGGCAATTAGCATACCACTAATTGCTACTGAATTTAGTTAAATGGTCCATAATGGTGGAGAGGGAAGGTAAGCGCATTCTTGATTCTACACAATTGAATTTTACAAGTTAAATATTTTTCAATTTTTAAACTTTAAAAATCTATCAAAATTTTTCTATTGGTTCAATTTTTACGATATTTTCAGGGTTAATGTGAAATTTTATGCTCTATCTAATAAACCAAATATAATATTTTGGACAAACATTTTTTTTAACCCCCCCCCCATTTTGAAATGTCTATTGAAATTTTAATAATTCATATACCAAAGTTTTATATATCACAAATTGAAGATAAAAGATCAATAAATAATATATTGTAATTTAAAACAAAAAAAAGACATTTTTTGGAAATTTACCTGTAAAGTCCAAAGTGTAAAACATTTTTTTAAAAAAAAACACGTTGAATTTTTTTTTTTTTTAAGTGGAAGCTTATGTTATGCTTAGAATGTCAAGTAAATATGGGATGCTTACAACAATTTTTTTCTATTTCATATAATGTTTCCTTTTTTTTTTAGATATAAAAAAAAAAAATTTAGTCGATAAAGAAGTATTAGAATATATCAATCAAAAACTCATGTATTTCATTAAGAGAATAAAAAAATTCAAAAATCGGTCAACTGGTTTTTTTGTTTAACAATAAAAACTTATTATGACCTTCACCTTCACCGAGGTGAACGATTTATATGACCTTCACCGAGGTGAGCGACTTGACACACAAAAATAAACCGCCTCTTAATCACCTGCTAACGCACGCGTCACTGTAACGTTCAATGACAACAACAACAACAACAACCTTCTCACTCGACCTGCCTTTATACCACTATCTCAATCCCTTCTCTTGCGCATGCGCCTGTAGATTCCTGACAACCTCGAGACTTCCGCTTATAAAAACCCAAGTTTTGTTGTCGCGTATGCCTATACAAGGCACAAACATGAGGGCGTTTGTTGTGTTGGTAAGTACTACACTCCCCCCTAATCTGATGATCACATAGAGTGCACTCCGGGGCTGGCCTCTTAGTTCGTTGGCTTCTGCGAAGGGTGGTATTTACACTCTCGGATTCAGGTTCTGGTTCTGGTTCTGGTTCTGGTTCTGGGTGTGGTTCTGGTTCTGGTTCTGATCCTGCCTGATCAGACGAACTACAACTACCACTCTCTTGCTCGGTGACCTCACTCATTAGCAGTTCATCATCTGATAATTCATCACTCTCTGTAGTTGTGGGATGTACTTCACTAGCCGGGCGAAGATCGCGCACATGGCGTGGGGTTCCATCAACAAGGACCGACTGCTGGCTGACCACTCCAGATATTCGTCTTCGCTTGAACTTGGTGGTGCACCGGTTTCCAGGGGGTCTAACCCAAACTGGATCCCCTACCTTGTATTTGTTATGACTCTCTTCGTCGATTGGTTGGACAGTGTCAATGCCCTTTATCCTAACACGGTATTTGTGTATGGCATTGGCCGGTGCTGTTGTTAGTGTCTTCCCATCCTTTGGTGTGATGTTATACCAATACGTGGCCTCCGTAATGGTGCATTGCTTTCTGGCAGCAATTCTCTTGATGCTGCGATGGCTCCTCTCAGCAATGCCATTCCCTGATGGCACATGAGCACATCGCAGTCGTAGTCGGACACCCCACTCATTCAACAACTGCCGAACTTGGTGGCTACAAAAAGCAGCATCGTTGTCCGTCAATATATCTTCCGGCGCACCTCACTCAGAAAAGATAGATGACAGTTGGCGGACAACATTCGCTGAGTCCTGCCTGGTCATTTGCCGCCACACCGCAAAACGAGTGGGTCCACAGTCGATAAGAGTTAGAAAGGGCTTACCACTAATCGTTGCCACACATGCTCAACTTCCAATCGCCCCTTCTGCCATTGCTCAGGTGTAGGATCGATAGACTGGCATGCCTCACAGTGCTTGATGATCTGCCTGACATCCGCCCTTGTCACTGCCGGGTCCACATGCCTCGCAAAATACAAAGTTCTTTTGATACCTGGATGTCCACTCTGCACATGAATTCTTTGTATTTGGCATGAGCTAATCGCGCCAACTGCGCAAGATCGAGCAGTGAACTCCACGCCTGTCTTCACAGCTTCATACCATTTGTGAGGCACACGGGTTAGTTGGTCTGCACGATTACAGTGTGATGCCACGAGCGTTACTCACCGACAGGTCATATTCTGATACCAGACTTTTCAGGGTGTTTAGCCTTCGCCGGATTAACATCTCACTGGCTGCCTTAGTACGGACTCTTGTTCGTCCCGAGAGAGTGTCGGACACCCAGTGGTAGACGCAGAGAGAATCCGTGTACAAGTGTAACTTCTTCGACTGCCATTGCAGTGCCAGATTTAAACCCTTCACAACAGCATCCAGTTCCGCCAGGTTGATGTGTTGAGCATCATTCACGGGTCGCAGCCAGCATGCGTCTTCAATTACATTTCCACGTTGCTCCAATAACACTCCCAATGTCAAAGAACTAGCGTCAACCCACACATTCACAGTGTCCCCATCGACACACCATTCTCCACGGGCAGGATCCTCCTTGTTAACTCTCTCTAGGGTTTCTGTCGTCATCAGAGTTAGAAGAGCATCATCAGATACATCATCCCAACCTGTAGTTACTAAACTTGCCCTGCGTTTGATGACGCCCACAGCTGCTCGGAGCCAGCCACACGCTGGTAAGTGACCAATAAGTTTCCCACACAAGGAAAAAATAGTCCGCCGCGTAATAACATCAGGGATGGTTGGAATCTCACTGCCACGCCTCCATCGTAAGGTACCGTCTTTCCCGCAAACGTCCAATCCTAATACCCGTGCTCCATCCCTCAGACGTTCGGGATCCTTGCACTCCAACCCGAATTGAGCTAACTTTTCTCTGACGTGCGACGCAGATTGTTCGTCTTCATTGACATACACATCATCAATATAGGCCGATGTTGCGTCCTCAGGTGTCTTTTCCTGGGACAACACTGCATTTACGATGGTCTTCATGATTTGCGGTGCCACATTCAGCCCAAAGCCAAGCCGAGTAAGGCAGTACCTCTGACCCCGGAACCACACTGTCTGGAACGGCCACAATGTCTCATCCACTCGCACCTGCAAATAAGCCTTCTGCAAGTCTACTATAGACACATTGGAGCCCTTCTGGTGCCATTCTCTCAGCTTGTTGGCGCACACGTCAGCATCGGCAATGTACGTCTTAATGTATCTATTGAGTTCACGATAGTCCAGCACCGGACGAACTTTTGATTTGTTATGCTGGACTACCGCCATTAAGGGAATCAGACCCTTGGGTGGTCCCAGCTTGTTGGGGTAGGGGATTAACCATCCATCCTGGATCCATGCCTCAAGTTCCTTCTCGTATTCATTACGGGCCTCGTCGGGTATCGAGTACTTTGCAATGCTATTCTTGAGTTCGGTTGGCGCCGTTCCTTCTGTCCACTTCCACGATGCAGTCCATGCTTTTTGGTGAGGGTCGTAGTCCACCTTAAAATCAGGCCGATCAATGTTAACTGCAGCACACACTGGGGTTTCCAAAAATCGCACAGTCCCATCTCTTCCGATAACCACTCCCCCCAGTGCCTTAATAGCATCATATCCCAACAGTACATCGAATCCCAGCAAATCCCCTCGCATCACCAGCACATTAATGTCTGCGGCCACACCAGAGTCTGTGTGGACTTTGACAGTTCCAGCTCCACAGCAAGCTTGCGTATTGCCACCTATTGTGGTTACTTTGATGTTCTGCTTTGTCCAGTTTCGACACAACTTGGCACTCATGATGGTGTGTGAGCACCCGGAGTCGAGAAGAGCTGAACAAAGCACTTGGTCCACGTACACATTTATTGTCGGTTGCGCCTCAATTAAATCTTGTCCGGGGAACAGGGCGGCGCTGACATCCTGCCCCCTGATGCATTTCCCACACAATTTTGGGATAAATGTCCATAGCTACCACATTGGAAACAGCGCGGGCGCCCCCGCCCCTTGTTAGTACAATTTCTTGCGATATGGCCTCGCTGGCCACAGCAGAAACATCTCCCATTGGTCGTGGGTCTCAAACTGGGACTCTTTTCAGCGTTAGTCTTGGCTGCCTGCGCCATCATTACAACCGGTTCCCTCAGGTCCTCCTCATCTCTGATAATGGCTCGAACGCGTTCTAACAAATGTTCCATGGGCGTTACAGATATGCTGGTGGAAGCCCTCAACAGTTGCTTAACATGGGTGGGAAGGCCGGCCACAAACGCATACGCCAATGTTTGCTCTGACACTCCATTGCCAAATAGAACTGCAAGTTTCTTCAGCTCCGCGCAGAAGACGTCCACGGTTTCTCCTGGCATGAGCTTCCTAGTGGCAAATGTTTCGTAGGCCGTACAGGGATCCATGGCAAATGCCTTGTATAAAGCATTTTTTATACAGGTAATATCAGCCTTCTCCACAGCACTCAGTTGCTGATATACACTTAGGGCGCCTCCAGCCAATCTCAGGGGAATCACGGTATGCACCCCCTTTACTTCACAGAGGTTGCAGGTCAGCTCAACCCTTTCGACCCAGTCGACAACAGAAGTGGATCCGTCGAATTCGGTTATCAGTTTTAAATCAAACTTTGCCCCAGCCATAGTTGTCCAGGAAAAGAGACAAAATGAAATTGCCAAAATAGCTTATGATCTTCACCTTCACCGAGGTGAACGATTTATATGACCTTCACCGAGGTGCACGACTTGACACAAAAATAAACCGCCTCTTAATCACCTGCTAACGCACGCGTCACTGTAACGTCCAATGACAACAACAACAACAACCTTCTCACTCGACCTGCCTTTATACCACTATCTCAATCCCTTCTCTTGCGCATGCGCCTGTAGATTCCTGACAACCTCGAGACTTCCGCTTATAAAAACCCAAGTTTTGTTGTCGCGCATGCCTATACAAGGCACAAACATGAGGGCGTTTGTTGTGTTGGTAAGTACTACACTTATAAGTGAATAATTTCCGTTTTGTAAGTACGGAGGACCGAAATACTAAATTTGGTTTAAAACGCGCATTAAAAAGACACATGATTGTGTCCATTTAAGGCGCCGGAATATAAAGGCGAATAAAATCAGACTTGTCTCCCTTTATTTGTAACAGTTAAAACAAAATGTGAGTTCACGTTTGTTTTTAATCCTTGTTTAAAAAAGTATTTTATTTAAAAAGGACATGGAATATAAGTATAAATATGGATAAATTCTTAACAATGAACAATTGAAGACTCATTGAATACTAGTTTTTATAGGTAAGTATTTTTTGGGAAATTTATATATATTTTTATAATCGAAGGAAATAAAATTTCATTGTTTTTTTTTTTTAAATCTTTTTAAGGAAAACCGATTTAAAAAACAAATATTTCATAATTTGCTATTGAACCTGTTATCTTTAAAAATTTTTGTCTTTGCTCCTTTTAATTAAAAAGAAATTAGGGTTTGAATTACATTTTTCAAGAAGTTATAAGCTTCGAAAGACAGGAAGTCTAAATATTCCAGTGTTTACCGCAAATTTTTACTGACGATTTCTGACACTGCTAGAGATGTTGCGAGTTTGTCTCTGCTTTATCGTTATTTCCATGGCAAGTGCTCGACTGAGCTCCAATCTATGATCCCCCCTCGCCAGACTTTCACAATAAACACCTGTCTAGCAGAAAACACTATCAATAATTTCCCCCACTCTTTATCTGTGCCTAAACCTAAACGTAGATTCCATGAACAAAGCTTCTTTCTTAGAACTGCACGCCTGTGGAATTATCTTCTGTTTTCCTGCTTTCCAGCTGACTACAATATGGTTGTCTTCAAATCTAACGTAAACATGTTTTTGATGAACCGTTCCATATAAATTAACAAATTTACCGAATTTCCATTATTAAGGATTACTATATTGTCCAATTTCTACTGTACACTCTTTAACCCTTATCCTTGAGTGGGCTCTTGGCCTTGATAAGTGGTGATGCCTATGTAAAAATATGTATATATACGTTTCATGAAAAACTTCCCGTTTTCATTAATTAAATCGAAACATTTCCAATTAAACAATTACAGATATCACTTCTTTCACTTTCTTTATTTGCTTTTTTTCATAGTTCTTTCCGGAAGTAATGAATATCTAGTTTAATTTTTTTGTTATTTGTTTCTAACTTCGGTCATAGTTTTAAATACTGATTTCTCCCTTGGATTTGAACGACATAGGTAAATGTTTCCCAACCCCTATTAAAAATAAAAAAGGTTGTCGGAAACGGCATTAAGGCAGAGGCGATTTCGAAAGTTCAATAAATGATTTTTATTTAACAATAGAAATAAACAATTACCAAAAATGTACTTTTTTTATATAGAAATAAAAATGTAAATTAAGACATTAGATAAGAATAAACATTAAAGGACGATAATTATATAATTATATAATAAAAATAAATATAGAAATAAACCAATTTATTTAGATTTAAAAAATAACATTATTGTTAAAAATATTTTTAAAAAGGCAAATAAATAAATAGGAATAATTTGAGACGATTGAATATAAAAGGCTAAAAATTTAATCAAAGATTTAGCTTTTAAATTTCATTTAGAAATAAGAATATTCTAGAAAGTGGAATAAAAATCAGTTAGTGATTGAAGCTGTAAAAAAAATAATAATAATTTTAAAGAGTTATCGAAGATAAAGAGAAAATTAAACAAAAAAAAATGAATATCAAAAGATAAACAAAACATGTTATTTCCCTTGAAATTTGATGTTATTGTATTTTTGTTGAATTAATCATGACTTACGTTTTCTTTATATTTTTTAATATATAAAATAACTCCTGAAATTGATTGTTATTAATTTCATGGTGCATGTTTAATTCTTGGTTAAAATATTTGTTTTTACTTTTCTCTTCAATGAAAGAAATTTTACAAAAAAAAATCAAATCGTTTTTGAAATTTCTTGAATTATATTTTGACTTTTTCGCTGTATCAAATTTTCTCGCTACACAAAAAATTTCGATTATATAATGGTATATTTCAAAACAACAATTCCACGAGAATCGGAATCGTACTTGGTCTTGGAATCGTTAATCAACATTTTCCTGGAATCGGAATCTGAAAAAATTTAGGAATCGTCGCAACACTATGGGTCAATTATTTACTTTTTAATAGGCATTTCAAAATGGGAGGCGTGAATTATTCGACCCTCTGTCTTTCCAAGCTTATAACTACTTGAAAAATGTAATTCAAGCCCTGATTTTTTTTTCAATTAAAGGAGCAAGGACCAAAGTTTCATTAAAAAAAAACAAAAGAAAAAACAAACAATGTGGTTTTAAAAAAAAGGTTTTAAACTTCGTACTTTACAGGTAAATTTCTAAAAAACACTACTTTTTTTTTTTTTAAATTTGAATGTATTATTTATTGACCTTTTCTCTTCAATTTGTGATATATAAAACTTTGGTGAGTAAATTAATTATTTACTTTTTAATAGACACTTGAAAATGGTGGGGCGTGAATTTAAAAAAATACGTTTGTCTAAAATATTATATTTGATTTATTTGAAAGAGCATAAAATTTCACATTGACACTGAAAATACCGTAAAAATAGAATCAATAGAAAAATTTTGATAGATTTTTAAAATTTAAAAATTGAAAAATATTGAGTTTGTAAAATTCATTACTGTTTTTTAAAAAATAAAAAATATTTCTATAACTTTTAAAACAACTTTAATAGTTTATTTTGGAAGTATAATCCATAAAGAAAATAAACAACCCACTTTTTAAAGAGAAATTACGAGTTTTTTATATTTTATTCACAGTTTCGTGTTAGGGGTGTCAAAAATTCCTACAAAAATTCTGATACACCTAGTGGATGGCGGACTACGAAACCGATTTTTGATCTTTAAGGTCAAGGGGGGCGTGTAGTAAAATGACTTACCTTCCTCCGGCCATGAACTGGAAAAAAGTGTAATAAGGAAACATGGTGTCTTTTATCAGTTTTGATAACAGGAAAGTATCATGAAGTCGTGACACTTCACATGTTACACATGCAAATTAACATACTGGATTGTATAAAAAGCCTCCATTTTTTTTTTTTTTTTCTGGAACTACAATTGAATAGTAACTCGGTGGAGAAGGTAGCACAAAGCCCTGATCTAAAACCTCAAACCACTCAAAGACAGAATTTTCATTGATCCTGTGTGACGTTACAACAAAACAAAAGCAGACAGGATTGCAGTGATCTGATAGACCGAAATATCTTGATGAAGTAGAAGCATTAAAGTACAAAATGTGATATATCTCAAAAAATAAAAGCAAGACCATACAAAAACTGGTAAAACCATGTAAAAAAAAAACATTTATTGGACTTAAGGGGTTGCAGTCGTATGAAAAATTCAGGCTCCGACTTCTTAGAAATCTGACTCCGACTCCAGTTAAAACCTCCGACTCACTCCGATTCCACAACTCTGGTGATAGGCATATTCAAAAATTTGATTCGATTATTGCATAATAAGAGAGAGCCCACTTTCTTCACAGCAGCTTTGGCTATGCTCTCAATGTATCTGTTCCAATTCATGTTCCCTGTGAACGTTAGGCCGAGGAGTTTAAAGGAAGTACTGTCAGGTAATGTATTTTTGGCCATTGCTATTGGTGGTAGAAAAGGTTTCTTGCAATTATTGAAGGAAACAGGCTTAGTCTTGGAAGCATTGAATGTGACCATCTATTTTTGTCTCCATTCCACTACAGATTGGAGGTCTTCCTCTAGTGTTTCTACCATTTCCTTAGATATGTGTTTATTTTTTTTTTCCCCCTTGTACCTGTTATAGAGCGTGGTGTCATCAGCAAATATACTCATCTTGGAGACAATTTTATCAGGGAGGTCATTTATGCATATCAGGAATAGTAAATGTCCCAGGATAGACCTTTGAGGTATTCCCACATTTATATCATATTGTTTAAAGGCACAACCATCGAGGACAACCTGGATTCTTCTTTTACTAAGGAAGGATTTAATTACGTTATGTATTCTTCCAGTCATACCATATGATCTGATTTTCCTGCGAAGACCACTGTGCCACACCCTGTCAAAAGCCTTAGATATAGCGGTAGCTCTAGCCTCCCCTGCTTTGTCCAGTGAATCGTATATATATTCAGAGATTACAATTAGGATATCTGCTGTGGAACAGGCTTGCCTAAATCCATATTTATGGCCGGTGAGAAGTTTAGCAGCTATAAGGTGATGGACTAGAGCTTGATTAATTAAGGATTCAAATATTTTGGCGAAAAGCGAGAGGAGGCTAATGGGGTGATAATTTAATGGATCAGTTCTTTCACCATAATTCTTGAAAACTGGTACCACAGAAGCAGTTTTCCAACAGTCAGGAAAGCAAGATTCGTTAAGGCACTTGTTGTAAAGTTTGGAGAGAACTGAAGCGACCTCAGCAGAGCATTTTTTTTAATAGCACAGCCGGGATGAGATTGGGTCGGAAAAGTATCAAGTATTTTTTTTGTCCCATCTATTTAAATATTTAAAAAAAAAAAAAAAAAAAACTTTTTGCTAAAGCTGACAAATTGTCCAAATTTTGAATAAATTTGATTTTTATTTCATATCTTCTACCGCTTTTATTTCTTAACTGAACACCTCCCACAAATATTTAAATATCGATTTCACATTTTTTTTTTTTTTTTGATAATCAGGTACGTTAGTTTCCATTCAATAATAATCGGCTGATAACATTGTAAAAAAGACGAAAATTTAAAACAATATAGAGAGGGGTTGAATCACTCATACACGTGAACCCAAAATCTCATTCAGTCACATTTTCGGTTGTTCAAAGCAAAACCACAATATTTTAAAAATTTGACCAGTGGTCAAATTTTTAAAATATTTTTATGGTTGATAACAAAATAACTCCAACTAAACATGTTAAGAAAATTTTTTTTAATCAGATATTCAATTTAAAAAAAAAAATTCGATCTGGAATAAAAATCAACGACAAAAAAATCGTCTTTTTACAGTGGATGTGCTATTGCTGCTGCTTTGGTCATGATTCTATTACTAATACTACTGTTAATGAATGGATCGAGAGAGAGAGAGAGAGAGAGAGAGAGAGAGAGAGAGAGAGAGAGAGAGAGGTGTAAATTATAGTTAGACACGTTGACCGGAAGTCAGGATCAGCTGATTGGATTGTGTGTGAGTCACGTGATCAGGTTAGCTGAATCGTGGAGATTTGGTTTGGGCTTAGAAAAGGATAGACGGCTTCACCATTGTCTCCTCCCCTTCACTGGGGGAGGGGGACGCTGACGTGTGTAGAACAGAACACAGGCCAGAGATTCACTTTCCATCTTCTGCAAGACATCTGGAAAGTGAAATAAACTATAAAACCAATTCCTTGTCTTGGAGTGATTGAATCTTCGTCTAAAACAGATACCAGGTCTCTCCTCCAAGACGAGAGATTTCCAGATGGACCAACATTGAAGACGCAGAAGGTATGTCTGAAAATGCATAGCATGTCATACACACAGTCACACTTAAAAGTATATGAATAGACGGACCACTAGACGATCACACATGACGTTAACTCTGACTAGACGAGCACACACGATCCCCCTTTATGATACAACAAATATATAATATACGTCATCTCTTCTAATCCCTTATTGAGATAACAACGCAACAAACGCTCAATTTTGGTGACCATGGACCAGTCCACCTGTACATGGGTGTAAAGAAAAAAAAAAAAATCAAAACTGGTGGTTACCATATAAAAAAAAATTATATAGACACAAAGAAAAGAAAAAAAAATTACACTAGACATAAAAGATGAAAAGATAAAGAAAATTAATAAAAAAAACAACAACATAGGGTCCTTTCATTGAACCACGATGAAAAAAAATATAGACACAACGAAAAAAAAAAGAAGAAAAATAGACACATTAAAATTATGTATAGATAGATTTATATACTAAATTAAGAAGAAATAAGAAAAAAAATAAGATAGCTCGATCGACATACAGATAACGAATTGTTGATTTTGAATATGAAAATTGAAAACACAAAAAAATATTAACGTTACGGTGTAGAAAAATAAACAGAAGAAATTGAAAAAAAAAGAATATCAATCGACATACTGAAATAAATTGTTGATTTTGAATATACAGCCAACGTGTAAAACAGAAAGAAATAGAAGAAATAGAACATATGAACTTTAGTGACAGTGTGGTGAAATGAGAACCTTTTCACATTACCAGGGAAAATATGTCAATCATAAATGTTTGTTATGAGTTAGAAGTTACACAATTATATACAGTTAAAATGTTGCAATTTTAGACTGTAAAACTCGGTGTCTTTTTATTGAAGAAACAAGTCCCTTGTTTCTGCTAAGGTGAAAATTTTTTTCTCTCTAATTGTACTTTTTTTTTCTTAGGGATTTTTTATTTTTTTATTTTTTTTTTAGTTAAAAAAAAGAAAACCCCTAGACAATTTTAGTTTCCATCGATTTGAACTTTTGTTTTGTGAAGGATTGTCTGGAAGTTTATAAGTGAGTCGGTTTTTTTTGTTGTTTTTGGAAACGTCTATGTATTTTAATTGTAAATGTCTATGGATTTTTTGTAAACGACTATGATTTTTTATTTTTTTATTTTTAATATTCTGGAGGTGGTAAAGGTGATGCAGCCGACCTCAGAATTGATGACGTGTACAAAAGTGGGTTTCCACGAAACTGTGTTTTGTTATTTGGAGTTTTATTATTGGTGAGATGAGACTTTGTGAATGCTTATAAGAATTTTTATTTTTTATATAATTGATGTTTTCTTGAATCAGTATTGTGTGAGATTTTCTTGTTCTTGCCATGTATTTTTTTTTTTTCGCAGAATGGAGGAGGAGTGAATCTTTGCCTTGTGGGGTTTATTGAAATAATGAAAAATTTAAAAAGTAAGAACATGTTATTAATTAAGTAATAACGATAGTAATAATAATAATAAAATTGGAAAAAAGAGAAAGAAATAAGATTTAAGCAGTGTAAGAAAAAAATAATAGGCACACTACTGGGTTGAATAAGGGTCAACTAGTTCTTAAGTTTTGGAAGAGTTAAAGGTTCAGCCGATATTTATTCTAATTTTCGAAATGGTTGTAGAATTTTTTTTGTGTGTCGTTTTCATTGTGGGATTTTTCTCCGGATGGGTAGTCATTATTAGGTATATACATTAGGATTGAAATGATTTAGGAAAAATAAGATGATACTGAAGATAGTTGGCCTAGGATAAATTAGAATTTTAGAGAGGGGACCAAAATAGCAATTACATAAGCGGGTATTTTTGAGAAATTTTTACAGATGTGATAAGCCAAAGAGAGATTTTCTTATTTAATAATTTGCTTTTTGTGTTTTTTTTAAAAGTCCATAAATATTTTTCGCAAGAAGAGTAACTTGCCGGGAAAGCATTAGAGATGCCCCGTAGGAGAATAAGATGGACCCTGTGGTAATGAAGTGCTTGAAAAAAAAAAGCTGGTCGCACGTGACGATTCCAAGCAGGAGGTAAGACTTGGCTTAATTAATTAGAGACAGGCGTGGAGAGGATACGAGAATCCTTAAGGGTACCAGGGACTTATGATAGGTAGTACCGTAGGCAAATCACATATAGCATAATGAAGTGAAAGAAAAGAAAAATATACCGTAAGTACGTAGGAAGATATAACCTTGTACTTTTTTTAGAGATGCATGAATGTGGGATATCTCTGCTGGATCTTGGAAGCTCTGATTAGAAAAATCACAAAAAATCGGGCCATTAGCTAGAAATTAGGCGCAAATAGGAATCATGGCGCAAAGGTGGGGGGTTAATTATTTAAGGGTGATATTCTCTAAAATCTTCATCAAAATTCCAAGAATCCGAGCAAGGAAATCCAAGTGAATCAGTGGATGAAAGGTATATCTTAAACTTTGGAAGCCAACCACGAAGATTAATTATGAGCTTTGAGATGTCCTGGAAAAGATAAGATAGTTACAAAATGAAAACAAAGCCATACTTAATAGAACAAACGGGCAAAGGATACGACCAGGGCACTTTTGGGACGAAAAGAGTCGTCAATTTCGAAAGAGGTAAAGTGAGACCTCTAGTTTACGGCATAAGGGTGGCTAGATAAAGCAGCTGATGTGGATCAGGGGAGGAATACCCTACACCCAAAAAGTAATGCCAAGAGGATCAGAAAGGGTCTGATCTAATAAAGAAAACAAAATAAATAATAATTGTGAAATCAGTTGGAAAGGGCTGACTAAAGGAGTTTATTTTTTTAACTTGATCTTAGCCAAATGGTTGTATAGATATAGAAAAAAATGTACTAGAATTTAAAAATGCGTACATTTTTTTAAAAATAATAATAGATGGAATGTTAGAGAATGAATCGAAAGAGAGAGAGAGAGAGAGGTGTAAATTATAGTTAGACACATTGATCGGAAGTCAGGATCAGCTGATCGGATTGTGTGTGAGTCACATGATCATGTTAGCTGAATCGTGGAGATTTGGTTTGGGCTTAGAAAAGGACAGATGGCTTCACCATTGTCTCCTCCCCTTCACTGGGGGAGGGGGACGCTGACGTGTGTAGAACAGAACAACACAGTCCAGAGATTCACTTTCCATCTTCTGCGAGATATCTGGAAGGTGAAATAAACTATAAAACCAATTCCTTGTCTTGGAGTGATTGAATCTTCGTCTAAAACAGGTACCAGGTCTCCCCTCCAAGACGAGAGATTGGACCAACATTGAAGACGCAGAAGGTATGTCTGAAAATGCATAACATATCATACACACAGTCACACTTAAAAGCATATGAACAAATAGATGGACCACTAGATGATCACACATGACGTTAACTCTGACTAGACGATCACACACGATCCCCCTTTATGATACAACAAATATATAATATACGTCATCTCTTCTAATCCCTTATTGAGATAACGCAACACTACAATCTACACAAAATCCAAACGATTTTTTTTTCCAGACATCATGTTTTTTTAATTGCTATTTACCACAAGAGAAAACCACATACAATTATTCTTTTAACAGATTAAGACAGTAAAAAGATTGTTTTATTTAAACAGTGGGTGTCCGAAAAAAATTAAAAAATTTTTTTTTCCATACTCCTCATGTTGAAATCTTTTAACACAACAGAAAAACTCATGCTCAAATGTATTTTGGACACCCAAAACTATTAAAAGTGACATTTTGTCTAGCTAGTTTCCAAATCTCATGAAAAAATTCTTAACACAAATGCGGTACGAACATTTATAAATCAGGGGGAGTCGTTACAAAATCTAACCGAAAACGCTATTTTATGATGTTAACGTTTTTATCACTTTATTTGCTTAAAACTCTTAAAATATATAATGTACATTATTATTTCTTAATTCGTTTGAAAGTAAATTCATTTCCAAACAAAATGGTGGTGGAGCTTTGGTTTGTAAAATATGACGATTTTAGCAGAAGCCCCTTGAAATCTGTGATTATCCAAAGCACTTTATCGTCCATGTGTATTGCTACTCATACAAAATTATGCTTTGGTAGACAGGCTGTCAAAGAGATTCATTATGAACTGCTATAAACTGGCCAAACGGTCACTGGAAACATGTGCAACAGGCATTGCGCCATGAGGAGCCAGAATTGGTCAATCGTAAGTGTGTGCTTTTCCTCCATGACAACAAGCCGTGTGAGTGATCAGGGATACCATATAGCAACTTGGGTGGAAGACTTTGTGCCATCCACCTTATTCACCTGAACTTTCAAAGACTAAATATTAGTGACACACTGTGAAGCATTTTCTTTTTTTCCCTTTAAAAACAGACCTTTTTTTGGTTACTTTGTTACTTGAACATTCAATCCGAAATCCAACTAGGAAGATATTGTCTTCACCCAACCTAGTAAGAAATCATCACCCTGGAAAAGCCCTAACAAAAACGCACAAGAGTGAGGAAAGTGGAAAGAACACATAAAGACATGCTAATATGCTGTATTTTCGTGGACATTGGAAATATTACATATGCTTCAACAAGTCATATTTTTTTTATTTGTTGGTCAATTTTAAAAAAATTTATATTGATGGAAAGAGAATAAAATAGGCATTGCAATGATATTAATTTATTTCTCTTTTATGCGTTCAATGATTTTATGCTCCAAGTTTAAAATGAAAAAAACGGTAAAAAAATGACAACAGCAAAAAAGGAAACAGTTTTTTCAATCTTTACATTTAATACGTTACGTTTGGATACATATGCGCGGGGTTAAATTTGATTGGATATGGCTGAAATTTTACAGCCTATATAAACAAAGAAGTCCATCTCTACTGGTGTTTGATTTTTATTTTTACGTCCACAGGAAGCAAAGTTACGATCGAGCAAAGTTGATGAAGAATATTTCAAAATTGATAGATAAATCGGTATATATCATGCATTTTCATATAAATAATAGTTTCAGAATTACTTTCATGTATAATATGTAAATATTTGATAATTATTAATTGCGCGGAAATTTCTTTAAAATGTTATCTTTTATAGAAATCAAATCCGCTGACAGAAAAGCAGTCGCTAAGCACGTCATGCGCTGAGCTGACTATTCTCTTAAAAGACTAGACTAGTCATTTTTTATTCTGAGTTTGTCAATTTAAACAAATTATTTTCAAGTTTTTCAAATTTGATTTCCAAACAATACTATTTTGTTGTTTTTAACATTTTAGTACACATGCACTAAAAGCGTTAAAAGACAACAAAATGTACTAAGTACATGTGTTTATCTTCTTATTTGTACTTAAGGTAGAATTGTGTTTTTTTAGTGGTTAAAAAAAACAAAACAAATATCTAACAAATAAAAGGTACTTATTCACTTATGCTACCATGCTTGAATAATAACGTTATTATTTAGAAACCCATTCTTAACATGGGGAAGGAAAAGTGTTTTTTGTTAACTATTCTGTACTTTCACCTAACAATTAAATAAAAAGATATCGTGAAACTTGAATTTATTTTTAACTCATTGTCAAGACCATTTTCTCGAATCTGTAAAACAAACCTGTTTTTTCTTAACTGAGGATATCTAAATAATAATAATAATGAGGCGGTTCGATAAAGAATTTCATTGTGATGTAAATTTTTACCTTGTTTCTGCCTTAACATTTTTCTTTAAAACAACTACCTTTTAAGGCTTTCGGGTATGCTGAAAACGAATATTGCATTTAAATTTTCTGCAAATAAGTACCTTTCTGGATATTAATCAATGTCATTTCTTATGTTATTGCTGGGTGCTGTGCATTTGTGCATAGTTTCTCAGAGTTGCGTTTGCGCGCTTGCACGTACCAAGATGGCCACCAGCGATAACATAAGAAATGACATTGCTTAATATCGGGAAAAGTACTCATTTGCAGAAATTTAAATGCGATATTCGTTTTCAGCATACCCTAAAACCTATAGAAGTAATCATTTTAAATGTTAAGGTGGAAATAAGGTAAAAAATTACCGTTTTATTTCTTTGTTTACATAGTTGAATTTTCAGTAAAACAAAAGAATAGGAATGACAAAAATTATCAACTGGTGAATATATAGTTGTTGCTTATCAGGATTCCTGGTATCCAGGTACTGTGAAAGTTACATCGAGGATTTATGTAGAGTACCATTTCTGGTTACATCTCAGAAAATAGGTGTATATTTTGGGCCAGATAGAGAGGACTTGCAAAGTTGAAAATTAAACTGATCCCAAAAGTTCTGGTAAACTATGGGAATTTCCATCTTTTACAGAAATTTAAAATCTATATGAAAATTTTTTTTTGATTTATTTCTGAGATTAATTCATATCTACTCAATTTTTTTTTTTCTTTGAGGGGAGTAGTAAATACCGGCTATGAATGCTCTGTAGGCATTCAATGGCTACACCAAAGATTAAGCTCTCCTTTGGTGAGAAGGCAGAAAAATGCCTATTCTCAATAAAACTATATTTAAAGACTACTATAATACCTAGTTTTGTTCATAGACACACACCCACTGTATGATACCATGCACCAGTTTAAAAAAAAATGAAATTTGTACATCTTAATTTATAATTCATGGCTTATGGTAGAGATACATCAAAGTGGACTGCATAATCAGAAAGAGCACACAAGTTTACATAAGAGTGCCAAGTTTCATGAGAATAGCCTGAAAAATAAATATATGGTGGCAAAATTACCAAATTTCTTGAAATGTTGAAGTCCGTAATTTAGCCCACTTTTTCTAAAGAAAATGTTCACGGAAAAGCCTAAATTTTTGCACTTAAAATTCTCATAACTTTTGAACTACTGGTGGTATTTGCATAATTCCAGCGGTTTTAAGCATCTTTTACATAGCTCTTTTCATGCAAGTTGATAAAATGATTATTTAAAAAGAAAAAAAAATCAACTTGTAATGCTACTTGAGGTTGTAAGGTTTCCGAGTCGACTATCGTCGTAGTCGTCGTTCTTCCCCCGGTGCGTGCGTGCGTGCTCTATATATACTACTAATCAGACGACGGTGTCACTCTTTTGTGTGTCCCGTCTTAATGGTCGTTCCTATTCTCTACATGCCCTCCCCCCACCATGTGACCACACTACCGTCGTTTTGTGGTCATGTGACGGGAGAATTCCGTGTAGTAGTGAGTTGGTCCTTGCATTTGAGGGGAAAGTGGCCTTGGTGCTCGTGTTACCCTCATGCTGCGTCGTGGGACCGGACTCGTCTGCATTGGCTTGTGGTTGATCGGATCTTGGTCCACCTCCATATCTGTTTCTGATGTGTCACAATCAGCTTCTTCCACCTCCATCATCTCATGCATGTTGCACGGTGGTTTGCTGTCCTCCCTTCTTGGTGTTTGGGGAGGTGGTTGATGGGGTTGTTGAGTGGGTGGATACTCCGGCGTATCCATGACCGGTTTGATTTTCCTGAGGAAACGGCGATTGCGTAATGTGATCCTGCCGCTACCATCCAACCGTATCCTGTACTGCCTGTTACCCATTGTCTCGACGACTCTCCCAGTTTTCGCCCATCGTCGTGGATTTGGTCCCTCCTGATTCTGCACCTGCACAGACTCGCCGACTCGGAGCTGTTGGAGGGAGCGGCTGTGTATGTCGTACTGTTCTTTGTTAAGTACGTGCCTTTTCGCCATCGCCCTCTCTCTCAAATCACTGGTCTCCGTCCAACGCTTGTGGATGCAGTATTTTTTGCGAAGTGCGGGGAGATGGCCCCTTACTGTTCGACCATATAGTATTTCCGCCGGCGACAATCCAAGGTCCTGACTGGGCGTATTCCTATGAGTCATCATCGCCCGTGCTGCCCGATCATGATGTAGGTGTCCGTAGCCATCAACGCAGTCCATCAGCATTCTTTTGGCCATTTTCACGGCCAGTTCAGCTCGGCCATTACTCTGGGGGTAATGTGCAGATGATATGCGCCTTTTTACGCCCCAGTCTTCTAGGAACGATTTGTATTCTAGTGAATCGAATGGTGGCCCTCCATCGGATGATATTTCCTCCGGCGCACCATACGTGCAAAACCAAACCCTCAGGGCGTTACACACCGCTGCAGACCTTCCTGATGGTAGTGGTGTGACTTCAATCCAACCGGTATATCGGTCCGCGTATACCATGTAACTTTTCCCGTGCATATCTAGCAAGTCAGTGACTGTCTTTTGAAATGGGAATTCCGGGTTTATGGGTGGCATTAGTGGTTCCCTAGGCTGGGATGGGGCGATCGAATTGCAACTCCGACATTGCGCCCTTGTTTGTCGGAAGCTGGTGTCTAAACCAGGCCAAAATAACCATTGTCTGGCGTTAGCCAACATACCATTCGCCCCTTGATGGGCGGAGTGTAATGCCTCTAACACCTCGGCTCTAAGCCGTTTTGGTATCAAAATTTTGTCCCCTTTTATGGGTACCCCTTCCAGACAATATAGTTGGTCTGCCATCGGCCAGAATTGCCGGATTTCTGGTGGTAGTTCGTGGCGTGACCTTGGGAACCCGTCTTGAATGTATGACGCCAACGTTCGGCACTCCTCATCGGTGGCTGCAGCTGCGACTATCCTATCCCAGGTGATCGCTCGGAACTTGGAGTCATGTGCGTATGCAGCTATGATGGATGCTTGTATACTCCCCTCGATTTGCTGGGAAGTGTCAGTGCCCTTTAGTCTGCTGTGTCTTGACGGCGCCGGGTATCGGGATGTGCAGTCCGGTGCTGTGTTGAGTTTCCCAGGAACATGCCTAATCTGGAACCTGTACATCAACGACCGCTCCTTGAATGAGAACAGGCGGGGATTTTTTATATTCTCCAGGATCTGATCCGAGAAAATTTTCACTAGGGGCTGGTGGTCCACAGTGACCAATAGGTCTGGGGATCCCAGGATGAACATCCTACAAGACTCCAAGCCATAAATCAGCGCTAGAGCCTCCCCCTCTATAGGGGAATAACGAGATTCTGCATCTTTCGTGAAGCGAGACCCGGCCAAAATCATCTTCCAGTGGTCCTTACCACAGTTGGGACCTAATTCCGTTGGGCATTGGCAATGCTTCTGGAAAAGAAAATACCCAATGCCAACCTTACTGAAGTCGGTTGAAAGGCAGGCCGCTCTGTTCATATCGAAGGTTTTCACCCCTTCTTCGATTTTCTGAACGATATTCCTCTTTGACTCTTCGAAAAGTCTATTCAATGTGTCATCCCAGTAAAATTTACGGTTCTTTGTCCGCAGCAACTCTCGAAAAGGAGCCATTATATCGGCCTGTGCAAATGTATACGATACCTGGTTAACTAAACCAAACCAGGACCTGATACCAGTAATGCTCGTTGGGGTCGGGAAATTGAGAATAGCCTCCGTCATTTTTTTAGTTGGCTTCACGCCGTCCGAGGTTATCACAAAGCCGGCAAATTCAACTTCATCGTCAGCAAATTGAAATTTGTCAGGGTTAAAGACTATCCCACTTTTACCACAATGGGTAATATAGTCCACAGTATGCCAGAAAGCCAATTCTAAGGACCTGTCCCATAGGAGTGTGTCGTCTATACACCGGGTCTTTCGAGGCATGTCAACTGTGATGTCATCGAACCGGCGCGTGTACCCGTCCCCGGATGCGTGAAAACCCTGGGGAGCCCTAAGATACCGATAACGACCCCATTCCGTTATGAACGTGGTCGCGTTCCGGGCTTTTGGGGAGAGTGGCAGACTATGGTACCCATTCCATGCGTCCAAGACAGTCTTTTTGGTTTGGGCAGGTACCACGGACACCTGATTAAAAGGGGAAGGTGTGTGATGAGTCTCTCTCATCGTTGCTGCATTCAATTTTTGAAGGTCTACCGTCCTTCTTGGTGACCCATCTTTCTTTGGAGCGACTACCATCCTCGAACACCAGATTGTAGGTGTGCCTGCTGGTACCGGTTCGATAATACCCAACGCAACATCTCGATCCAAATCATCCTTTACCCTTTTCTTCCAGCGATGAGGGACTGGAATGGGTGTGTGTATGGCCGATGGTTTCGCCCCTGGGGTAAAAGTTATATCCAGCGGCCTCCCTACCATGACTTGTAACGGTTGATGGGGGCAGGTGTTGAATGCGCTGGACTTAAAGTGTTCACGTAACCACTTCTCTAACCGTTCCCTATTATCTCCAGTGGGGGTAAACGGGATCCTCGCTGGCTTGTCCGGGACGGATTCTCTTTTCGGACATCCACACGGTGCTGTCCCACTTTATGAAGCCGATAAATCGGCCTTTGATACTCGATGCGGGAAGTCGCGATTGATTACTCCTAGGTCTTTGAGGGCCGATTCTGACAAGTAGAATCCTGACGTGTTTTCTGAAACGTAGACCACTTGTCGCGTTTCCTTCTGACCAAGCTTAATCTGAGTCAGGACCAACCCCTTGATATCTAGGGGTTCGTCTGTGATTCCCCGTATCCTGTGGGTGGTAGGTATCAGGATCCTGCTGGTGCACCCTAATATTTTCAATATTTCTGGGCCACTCAAACACGTCTGGGCACCGGTATCTGCAATGGCCTGGATGCGGTGTTTTCGACGGCTTACTCCCTTATCCAAAGCGCACCCGAATTTAGCCTGGGACTCTGGTATCAGGGACACATCGACCATTAATGAGGGTGGTGGCTCAGGGGGACTTCACCTGAACCCACCACTGCTCCATGCAAGGTGTGGCACTGCTGCTATTCTACCTTTTTGATTGTAACATGCCGGTGCCCCCTCCATTCTGCTGCCGAAAATATTCGATTGACGTGTGGCATCGTTTGTTGACTCCGCCGTCGACCTCTCCTGTTTCCGGCACACTCTTTGTAAGTGGCCTGTGACGCCACAATTAAAACATTTTAGCCCCCTCGCCGGGCAGTTCTTCTGCCCTTTTAACCCACTGGGGTGTGAGGTCCTCTCACACCCTTCACAAGGACTATTCTGAGAGGTTTTGAGCGGCTGCTCCTTCCAAGATGGTTTTTTCTCGGTTGTTAGTAGGCCAAAAGTCGAGTGTCCCTCTGAGCCTCGTTGCAACTGAGGAGCAGACGTCTCTGTAGTTTCTAAACTAACCAGCCTGTGAAACTTCTGCTCCACAGTGGTTAGAATATTTGCTTCGGCCAGCAATTTACACTGGTACTCCGCATTTGCCAGACCAGCTACGAGTTGGCCAGCTACCATGTCCTCCGAATAGTTTACGGCTTGCCGGCAGTTCTTGTTGGGGCACAGAACCGTGAAATTGCAAAACCGTGCCTGGGACCGAAGCTTTGCCAAGAACTGTGCGGGTCCCTCCCCCGTCTGTTGTCTGATGTTATGAAATTTATGTCTATGCACCTCCGGGTGTAGACCTTTCATCGCAATGAACTGTATATGCCTTAAGAGTTGTTCCTCTGTGACAGAATTGAGGGTTTCAGGCCCAACTAAGTCAAATAACAGTTTATTTACCTCATTTGAGCAGGCTGTCCTTAGTTCATTGCGGATTTCCACAGGGTCGGTAAGGCCGCACATTTGTTTGTATCGGGCCCACGAGTCGATGAAAAATGCCCAGTCCGCGTCGGTGAATCCATGTTCGATACGTGGCCGGTCTGGTTTCTTGGTGTTAGACCGACTCGAGGCACTCCCTCCGCGAAGCTCATTGTTTTCTCTTTGCAGATTTATTATTTGTTGAATCAACTGCATGTATTGGCCGTCCTCGTGTTGTCCTGACGCCATTATACTCCAAAAATCGTGCAAAAGAAATTATATTGAAAAATAAATCCTGTTCGTAGCGCCATGTAAGGTTTCCGAGTCGACTATCGTCGTAGTCGTCGTTCTTCCCCCGGTGCGTGCGTGCGTGCTCTATATATACTACTAATCAGACGATGGTGTCACTCTTTTGTGTGTCTCGTCTTAATGGTCGTTCCTATTCTCTACAGAGGTGACAATGTTTGTCTCCTACATCAACTTACAGAAAGCAATCTTCTAAGATGAAAAGAACTGGAATAGTGATTGAAATCAAACCATTCAAGTAATATATGATCAAAATATATGGCACAGGATAACTCACTCTAAGAAATATCTGTAAATTGTGGCCATCCTGTTTTTATAAAATAAAGTGAAATGAAACTATAAGCAAGGGAAGTAACTCTAAATATTTAATGTGACTAATGCAAAGAAAAAACAAAACAAAAAACAAAACAAAAACAACATATATACAGTGAACCTGCCAAAAGTCCATGGGCATGCAGAAAATGAAAAATATGGATTTTATTTGAGCAAAAATAATAACTATTGCACTTATTCAATTTCCTCAGATCCATTTGGAAAATTCCAAAAACTTTTTCTGAGTTTTCCAAGAATTATTGGGAGGAAATTACCTCCATTGTGAACTCTCCTGTGTCTTACATAAGCAAACACGATCATGTTCTTCAAATTATATTTTCTTTAATAAATAATTTTCTACCTCCTCAATTTATTAATTTTTGGATATAATCATACGAGGAATACGTAGATACCACTGTTTTCATGCTAGGATTTCTAAAATTTTGTCCTAATAGAGAAGCGCCAAATACAGTTTTCTTCCCCCCCCCCCTCATTTACAAAACTTTTCAATGGTTTCACTTCCGATTTTTTGCAATTTCTAATGGAGACTTATTCAATACAAATAATTTCATAATTTTAACTCTTTTCACTAGCTGTCAGCATCTTTAACCATAATTAACAAATTTTAGTAATCTGCCAAAACTTTTGGCTTACCTAAAAATTTGAATATATGAAAATAAATTCATTTTGAGTTTATAAAACTCCATTTATGTGAGTTACATTGAATATAAAAATGTTAGTAGATAAGCCATCAAAATTCATACTAGATGCAAATGTTAGTAGATAAGCCATCAAAATTCATACTAGATGCAAATGTTAGTAGATAAGCCATCAAAATTCATACTAGATGCAAATGTTAGTAGATAAGCCATCAAAATTCATACTAGATGCAAATGTTAGTAGATAAGCCATCAAAATTCATACTAGATGCAAATGTTAGTAGATAAGCCATCAAAATTCATACTAGATGCAAATGTTAGTAGATAAGCCATCAAAATTCATACTAGATGCAAATGTTAGTAGATAAGCCATCAAAATTCATGCTAGATGCAAATGTTAGTAGATAAGCCATCAAAATTCATACTAGATGCAAATGTTAGTAGATAAGCCATCAAAATTCATACTAGATGCAAATGTTAGTAGATAAGCCATCAAAATTCATGCTAGATGCAAATGTTAGTAGATAAGCCATCAAAATTCATACTAGATGCAAATGTTAGTAGATAAGCCATCAAAATTGATGCTAGATGCAAATGTTAGTAGATAAGCCATCAAAATTCATACTAGATGCAAATGTTAGTAGATAAGCCATCAAAATTCATACTAGATGCAAATGTTAGTAGATAAGCCATCAAAATTGATGCTAGATGCAAATGTTAGTAGATAAGCCATCAAAATTCATACTAGATGCAAATGTTAGTAGATAAGCCATCAAAATTCATACTAGATGCAAATGTTAGTAGATAAGCCATCAAAATTCATACTAGATGCAAATGTTAGTAGATAAGCCATCAAAATTCATACTAGATGCAAATGTTAGTAGATAAGCCATCAAAATTCATACTAGATGCAAATGTTAGTAGATAAGCCATCAAAATTCATACTAGATGCAAATGTTAGTAGATAAGCCATCAAAATTCATACTAGATGCAAATGTTAGTAGATAAGCCATCAAAATTCATGCTAGATGCAAATGTTAGTAGATAAGCCATCAAAATTCATACTAGATGCAAATGTTAGTAGATAAGCCATCAAAATTCATACTAGATGCAAATGTTAGTAGATAAGCCATCAAAATTCATGCTAGATGCAAATGTTAGTAGATAAGCCATCAAAATTCATACTAGATGCAAATGTTAGTAGATAAGCCATCAACATTGATGCTAGATGCAAATGTTAGTAGATAAGCCATCAAAATTCATACTAGATGCAAATGTTAGTAGATAAGCCATCAAAATTCATACTAGATGCAAATGTTAGTAGATAAGCCATCAAAATTGATGCTAGATGCAAATGTTAGTAGATAAGCCATCAAAATTCATACTAGATGCAAATGTTAGTAGATAAGCCATCAAAATTCATACTAGATGCAAATGTTAGTAGATAAGCCATCAAAATTCATACTAGATGCAAATGTTAGTAGATAAGCCATCAAAATTCATGCTAGATGCAAATGTTAGTAGATAAGCCATCAAAATTCATACTAGATGCAAATGTTAGTAGATAAGCCATCAAAATTCATGCTAGATGCAAATGTTAGTAGATAAGCCATCAAAATTCATACTAGATGCAAATGTTAGTAGATAAGCCATCAAAATTCATACTAGATGTAAATGTTAGTAGATAAGCCATCAAAATTCATGCTAGATGCAAATGTTAGTAGATAAGCCATCAAAATTCATACTAGATGCAAATGTTAGTAGATACGCCATCAAAATTGATGCTAGATGCAAATGTTAGTAGATAAGCCATAAAAATTCATACTAGATGCAAATGTTAGTAGATAAGCCATAAAAATTGATGCTAGATGCAAATGTTAGTAGATAAGCCATCAAAATTCATACTAGATGCAAATGTTAGTAGATAAGCCATCAAAATTCATACTAGATGCAAATGTTAATAGATAAGCCATAAAAATTCATCCTAGATGCAAATGTTAGTAGATAAGCCATCAAAATTGATGCTAGATGCAAATGTTAGTAGATAAGCCATCAAAATTCATGCTAGATGCAAATGTTAGTAGATAAGCACTCAAAATTCATACTAGATGCAAATGTTAGTAGATAAGCCATCAAAATTCATACTAGATGCAAATGTTAGTAGATAAGCCATCAAAATTCATGCTAGATGCAAATGTTAGTAGATAAGCCATCAAAATTCATACTGGATGCAAATGTTAGTAGATAAGCCATCAAAATTCATACTAGATGCAAATGTTAGTAGATAAGCCATCAAAATTCATACTAGATGCAAATGTTAGTAGATAAGCCATCAAAATTCATGCTAGATGCAAATGTTAGTAGATAAGCCATCAAAATTCATGCTAGATGCAAATGTTAGTAGATAAGCCATCAAAATTCATGCTAGATTCAAATGTTAGTAGATAAGCCATTAAAATTCATGCTAGATGCAAATGTTAGTAGATAAGCCATCAAAATTCATACTAGATGCAAATGTTAGTAGATAAGCCATCAAAATTCATACTAGATGCAAATGTTAGTAGATAAGCCATCAAAATTCATACTAGATGCCAATGTTAGTAGATAAGGCATCAAAAAACATACTAGATGCAAATGTTAGTAGATAAGCCATCAAAATTCATACTAGATGCAAATGTTAGTAGATAAGCCATCAAAATTCATACTAGATGCAAATGTTAGTAGATAAGCCATCAAAATTCATACTAGATGCAAATGTTAGTAGATAAGCCATCAACATTCATGCTAGATGCAAATGTTAGTAGATAAGCCATCAAAATTCATACAAGATGCAAATGTTAGTAGATAAGCCATCAAAAATCATGCTAGATGCAAATGTTAGTAGATAAGCCATCAAATTCATACTAGATGCAAATGTTAGTAGATAAGCCATCAAAATTCATACTAGATGCAAATGCTAATACAGAAGCCATAAAAATTCATTCTAGATGCAAATGTTAGTAGATAAGCCATCAAAATTCATGCTAGATGCAAATGTTAGTAGATAAGCCATCAAAATTCATGCTAGATGCAAATGTTAGTAGATAAGCCATCAAAATTCATACTAGATGCAAATGTTAGTAGATAAGCCATCAAAATTCATACTAGATGCAAATGTTAGTAGATAAGCCATCAAAATTGATGCTAGATACAAATGTTAGTAGATAAGCCATCAAAATTCATACTAGATGCAAATGTTAGTAGATAAGCCATCAAAATTCATACTAGATGCAAATGTTAGTAGATAAGCCATCAAAATTCATACTAGATGCAAATGTTAATAGATAAGCCATCAAAATTCATGCTAGATGCAAATGTTAGTAGATAAGCCATCAAAATTCATACTAGATGCAAATGTTAGTAGATAAGCCATCAAAATTCATGCTAGATGCAAATGTTAGTAGATAAGCCATCAAAATTCATACTAGATGCAAATGTTAGTAGATAAGCCATCAAAATTCATACTAGATGCAAATGTTAATAGATAAGCCATAAAAATTCATCCTAGATGCAAATGTTAGTAGATAAGCCATCAAAATTCATACTAGATGCAAATGTTAGTAGATAAGCCATCAAAATCTATACTAGATGCAAATGTTAGTAGATCAGCCATCAAAATTCATACTAGATGCAAATGTTAGTAGATAAGCCATCAAAATTCATACTAGATGCAAATGTTAGTAGATAAGCCATCAAAATTCATACTAGATTCAAATGTTAGTAGATAAGCCATCAAAATTCATACTAGATGCAAATGTTAGTAGATAAGCCATCAAAATTCATACTAGATGCAAATGTTAGTAGATAAGCCATCAAAGTTCATACTAGATGCAAATGTTAGTAGATAAGCCATCAAAATTCATGCTAGATGCAAATGTTAGTAGGTAAGCCATCAAAATTCATACTAGATGCAAATGTTAGTAGATAAGCCATCAAAATTCATACTAGATGCAAATGTTAGTAGATAAGCCATCAAAATTCATACTAGATGCAAATGTTAGTAGATACGCCATCAAAATTCATGCTAGATGCAAATGTTAGTAGATAAGCCATCAAAATTCATACTAGATGCAAATGTTACTAGATAAGCCATCAAAATTCATGCTAGATGCAAATGTTAGTAGATAAGCCATCAAAATTCATACTAGATGCAAATGTTAGTAGATAAGCCATCAAAATTCATACTAGATGCAAATGTTAATAGATAAGCCATAAAAATTCATCCTAGATGCAAATTTTAGTAGATAAGCCATCAAAATTCATGCTAGATGCAAATGTTAGTAGATAAGCCATCAAAATTCATTCTAGATGCAAATGTTAGTAGATAAGCCATCAAAATTCATACTAGATGCAAAAGTTAGTAGATAAGCCATCAAAATTCATACTAAATGCAAATGTTAGTAGATAAGCCATCAACATTCATACTAGATGCAAATGTTAGTAGATAAGCCATAAAGATTCATACTAGATGCAAACGTTAGTAGATAAGCCATCAAAATTCATGCTAGATGCAAATGTTAGTAGATAAGCCATAAAAATTCATACTAGATGCAAATGTTAGTAGATAAGCCATCAAAATTCATACTTGATGCAAATGTTAGTAGATAAGCCATCAAAATTCATACTAGATGCAAATGTTAGTAGATAAGCCATCAAAATTCATACTAGATGCAAATGTTAGTAGATAAGCCATCAACATTCATGCTAGATGCAAATGTTAGTAGATAAGCCATCAAAATTCATACTAGATGCAAATGTTAGTAGATAAGCCATCAAAAATCATGCTAGATGCAAATGTTAGTAGATAAGCCATCAAAGTTCATACTAGATGCAAATGTTAGTAGATAAGCCATGAAAATTCATACTAGATGCAAATGCTAATAGAGAAGCCATAAAAATTCATTCTAGATGCAAATGTTAGTAGATAAGCCATCAAAATTCATGCTAGATGCAAATGTTAGTAGATAAGCCATCAAAATTCATGCTAGATGCAAATGTTAGTAGATAAGCCATCAAAATTCATGCTAGATGCAAATGTTAGTAGATAAGCCATCAAAATTCATACTAGATGCAAATGTTAGTAGATAAGCCATCAAAATTGATGCTAGATACAAATGTTAGTAGATAAGCCATCAAAATTCATACTAGATGCAAATGTTAGTAGATAAGCCATCAAAATTCATACTAGATGCAAATGTTAGTAGATAAGCCATCAAAATTCATACTAGATGCAAATGTTAATAGATAAGCCATCAAAATTCATGCTAGATGCAAATGTTAGTAGATAAGCCATCAAAATTCATACTAGATGCAAATGTTAGTAGATAAGCCATCAAAATTCATGCTAGATGCAAATGTTAGTAGATAAGCCATCAAAATTCATACTAGATGCAAATGTTAGTAGATAAGCCATCAAAATTCATACTAGATGCAAATGTTAATAGATAAGCCATAAAAATTCATACTAGATGCAAATGTTAGTAGATAAGCCATCAAAATTCATACTAGATGCAAATGTTAGTAGATAAGCCATCAAAATTCATACTAGATGCAAATGTTAGTAGATCAGCCATCAAAATTCATACTAGATGCAAATGTTAGTAGATAAGCCATCAAAATTCATACTAGATGCAAATGTTAGTAGATAAGCCATCAAAATTCGTACTAGATGCAAATGTTAGTAGATAAGCCATCAAAATTCATACTAGATGCAAATGTTAGTAGATAAGCCATCAAAATTCATACTAGATGCAAATGTTAGTAGATAAGCCATCAAAGTTCATACTAGATGCAAATGTTAGTAGATAAGCCATCAAAATTCATGCTAGATGCAAATGTTAGTAGGTAAGCCATCAAAATTCATACTAGATGCAAATGTTAGTAGATAAGCCATCAAAATTCATACTAGATGCAAATGTTAGTAGATAAGCCATCAAAATTCATACTAGATGCAAATGTTAGTAGATACGCCATCAAAATTCATGCTAGATGCAAATGTTAGTAGATAAGCGATCAAAATTCATACTAGATGCAAATGTTACTAGATAAGCCATCAAAATTCATGCTAGATGCAAATGTTAGTAGATAGGCCATCAAAATTAATACTAGATGCAAATGTTAGTAGATAAGCCATCAAAATTCATACTAGATGCAAATGTTAATAGATAAGCCATAAAAATTCATCCTAGATGCAAATTTTAGTAGATAAGCCATCAAAATTCATGCTAGATGCAAATGTTAGTAGATAAGCCATCAAAATTCATGCTAGATGCAAATGTTAGTAGATAAGCCATCAAAATTCATACTAGATGCAAAAGTTAGTAGATAAGCCATCAAAATTCATACTAAATGCAAATGTTAGTAGATAAGCCATCAAAATTCATACTAGATGCAAATGTTAGTAGATAAGCCATAAAGATTCATACTAGATGCAAACGTTAGTAGATAAGCCATCAAAATTCATGCTAGATGCAAATGTTAGTAGATAAGCCATCAAAATTCATACTAGATGCAAATGTTAGTAGATAAGCCATCAAAATTCATACTTGATGCAAATGTTAGTAGATAAGCCATCAAAATTTATACTAGATTCAAATGTTAGTAGATAAGCCATCAAAATTCATGCTAGATGCAAATGTTAGTAGATAAGCCATCAAAATTCATGCTAGATGCAAATGTTAGTAGATAAGCCATCAAAATTCATGCTAGATGCAAATGTTCGTAGATAAGCCATCAAAATTGATGCTAGATGCAAATGTTAGTAGATAAGCCATCAAAATTCATACTAGATGCAAATGTTAGTAGATAAGCCATCAAAATTCATACTAGATGCAAATGTAAGTAGATAAGCCATCAAAATTCATACTAGATGCAAATGTTAGTAGATAAGGCATCAAAAAACATACTAGATGCAAATGTTAGTAGATAAGCCATCAAAATTCATACTAGATGCAAATGTTAGTATATAAGCCATCAAAATTCATGCTAGATGCAAATGTTAGTAGATAAGCCATCAAAATTCATACTAGATGCAAATGTTAGTAGATAAGCCATCAAAATTCATGCTAGATGCAAATGTTAGTAGATAAGCCATCAAAATTCATACTAGATGCAAATGTTAGTAGATAAGCCATCAAAATTCATACTAGATTCAAATGCTAATAGAGAAGCCATAAAAATTCATTCTAGATGCAAATGTTAGTAGATAAGCCATCAAAATTCATGCTAGATGCAAATGTTAGTAGATAAGCCATCAAAATTGATGCTAGATGCAAATGTTAGTAGATAAGCCATCAAAATTCATACTAGATGCAAAAGTTAGTAGATAAGCCATCAAAATTCATGCTAGATGCAAATGTTAGTAGATAAGCCATCAAAATTCATACTAGATGGAAATGTTAGTAGATAAGCCATCAAAATTCATACTTGATGCAAATGTTAGTAGATAAGCCATCAAAATACATACTAGATGCAAATGTTAGTAGATAAGCCATCAAAATTCATACTAGATGCAAATGTTAGTAGATAAGCCATCAAAATTCATACTAGATGCAAATGTTAATAGATAAGCCATAAAAATTCATTCTAGATGCAAATCTTAGTAGATAAGCCATCAAAATTCATGCTAGATGCAAATGTTAGTAGATAAGCCATCAAAATTCATGCTAGATGCAAATGTTAGTAGATAAGCCATCAAAATTCATACTAGATGCAAATGTTAGTAGATAAGCCATCAAAATTCATACGAGATGCAAATGTTAGTAGATAAGCCATCAAAATTCATGCTAGATGCAAATGTTAGTAGATAAGCCATCAAAATTCATACTAGATGCAAATGTTAGTAGATAAGCCATCAAAATTCATGCTAGTTGCAAATGTTAGTAGATAAGCCATCAAAAATCATGCTAGATGCAAATGTTAGTAGATAAGCCATCAAAATTCATACTAGATGCAAATGTTAGTAGATAAGCCATCAAAATTCATACTAGATTCAAATGCTAATAGAGAAGCCATAAAAATTCATTCTAGATGCAAATGTTAGTAGATAAGCCATCAAAATTCATGCTAGATGGAAATGTTAGTAGATAAGCCATCAAAATTCATACTTGATGCAAATGTTAATAGATAAGCCATCAAAAGTCATACTAGATGCAAATGTTAGTTGATAAGCCATCAAAATTCATACTAGATGCAAATGTTAGTAGATAAGCCATCAAAATTCATACTAGATGCAAATGTTAGTAGATAAGCCATAAAAATTCATACTAGATGCAAATGTTAGTAGATAAGCCATCAAAATACATACTAGATGCAAATATTAGTAGATAAGCCATCAAAATTAATACTAGATGCAAATGTTAGTAGATAAGCCATCAAAATTCATACTAGATGCAAATGTTAATAGATAAGCCATAAAAATTCATTCTAGATGCAAATGTTAGTAGATAAGCCATCAAAATTCATGCTAGATGCAAATGTTAGTAGATAAGCCATCAAAATTCATGCTAGATGCAAATGTTAGTAGATAAGCCATCAAAATTCATACTAGATGCAAATGTTAGTAGATAAGCCATCAAAATTCATGCTAGATGCAAATGTTAGTAGATAAGCCATCAAAATTCATACTAGATGCAAATGTTAGTAGATAAGCCATCAAAATTCATACTAGATGCAAATGTTAGTAGATAAGCCATCAAAATTCATACTAGATGCAAATGTTAGTAGATAAGCCATCAAAATTCATACTAGATGCAAATGTTAGTAGATAATCCATCAAAATTCATGCTAGATGCAAATGTTAGTAGATAAGCCATCAAAATTCATGCTAGATGCAAATGTTAGTAGATAAGCCATCAAAATTGATGCTAGATGCAAATGTTAGTAGATAAGCCATCAAAATTCATACTAGATGCAAATGTTAGTAGATAAGCCATAAAAATTCACACTAGATGCAAATGTTAGTAGATAAGCCATCAAAATTGATGCTAGATGCAAATGTTAGTAGATAAGCCATCAAAATTCATGCTAGAGTCAAATGTTAGTAGATAAGCCATCAAAATTCATACTAGATGCAAATGTTAGTAGATAAGCCATCAAAATTCATGCTAGATGCAAATGTTAGTAGATAAGCCATCAAAAATCATGCTAGATGCAAATGTTAGTAGATAAGCCATCAAAATTCATACTAGATGCAAATGTTAGTAGATAAGCCATCAAAATTCATACTAGATGCAAATGCTAATAGAGAAGCCATAAAAATTCATTCTAGATGCAAATGTTAGTAGATAAGCCATCAAAATTCATGCTAGATGCAAATGTTAGTAGATAAGCCATCAAAATTCATGCTAGATGCAAATGGTAGTAGATAAGCCATCAAAATTCATACTAGATGCAAAAGTTAGTAGATAAGCCATCAAAATTCATGCTAGATGCAAATGTTAGTAGATAAGCCATCAAAATTCATACTAGATGCAAATGTTAGTAGATAAGCCATCAAAATTCATACTTGATCCAAATGTTAATAGATAAGCCATCAAAAGTCATACTAGATGCAAATGTTAGTTGATAAGCCATCAACATTCATACTAGATGCAAATGTTAGTAGATAAGCCATCAAAATTCATACTAGATGCAAATGTTAGTAGATAAGCCATCAAAATTCATACTAGATGCAAATGTTAGTAGATAAGCCATCAAAATACATACTAGATGCAAATGTTAGTAGATAAGCCATCAAAATTGATGCTAGATGCAAATGTTAGTAGATAAGCCATCAAAATTCATGCTAGATGCAAATGTTAGTAGATAAGCCATCAAAATTCATACTAGATGCAAATGTTAGTAGATAAGCCATCAAAATTCATGCTAGATGCAAATGTTAGTAGATAAGCCATCAAAAATCATGCTAGATGCAAATGTTAGTAGATAAGCCATCAAAATTCATACTAGATGCAAATGTTAGTAGATAAGCCATCAAAATTCACACTAGATGCAAATGCTAATAGAGAAGCCATAAAAATTCATTCTAGATGCAAATGTTAGTAGATAAGCCATCAAAATTCATGCTAGATGCAAATGTTAGTAGATAAGCCATCAAAATTCATGCTAGATGCAAATGTTAGTAGATAAGCCATCAAAATTCATACTAGATGCAAAAGTTAGTAGATAAGCCATCAAAATTCATGCTAGATGCAAATGTTAGTAGATAAGCCATCAAAATTCATACTAGATGCAAATGTTAGTAGATAAGCCATCAAAATTCATACTTGATGCAAATGTTAATAGATAAGCCATCAAAAGTCATATTAGATGCAAATGTTAGTTGATAAGCCATCAACATTCATACTAGATGCAAATGTTAGTAGATAAGCCATCAAAATTCATACTAGATGCAAATGTTAGTAGATAAGCCATCAAAATTCATACTAGATGCAAATGTTAGTAGATAAGCCATCAAAATTCATACTAGATGCAAATGTTAGTAGATAAGCCTTCAAAATTCATACTAGATGCAAATGTTAGTAGATAAGCCATCAAAATTCATGCTAGATGCAAATGTTAGTAGATAAGCCATCAAAATTCATACTAGATGCAAATGTTAGTAGATAAGCCATCAAAATTCATACTAGATGCAAATGTTAGTAGATAAGCCATCAAAATTGATGCTAGATACAAATGTTAGTAGATAAGCCATCAAAATTCATACTAGATGCAAATGTTAGTAGATAAGCCATCAAAATTCATACTAGATGCAAATGTTAGTAGATAAGCCATCAAAATTCATACTAGATGCAAATGTTAATAGATAAGCCATCAAAATTCATGCTAGATTCAAATGTTAGTAGATAAGCCATCAAAATTCATACTAGATGCAAATGTTAGTAGATAAGCCATCAAAATTCATGCTAGATGCAAATGTTAGTAGATAAGCCATCAAAATTCATACTAGATGCAAATGTTAGTAGATAAGCCATCAAAATTGATGCTAGATGCAAATGTTAATAGATAAGCCATAAAAATTCATACTAGATGCAAATGTTAGTAGATAAGCCATCAAAATTCATGCTAGATGCAAATGTTAGTAGATAAGCCATCAAAATTCATGCTAGATGCAAATGTTAGTAGATAAGCCATCAAAATTCATACTAGATGCAAAAGTTAGTAGATAAGCCATCAAAATTCATACTAGATGCAAATGTTAGTAGATAAGCCATCAAAATTCATACTAGATTCAAATGTTAGTAGATAAGCCATAAAGATTCATACTAGATGCAAACGTTAGTAGATAAGCCATCAAAATTGATGCTAGATGCAAATGTTAGTAGATAAGCCATCAAAATTCATACTAGATGCAAATGTTAGTAGATAAGCCATCAAAATTGATGCTAGATGCAAATGTTAGTAGATAAGCCATCAAAATTCATGCTAGATGCAAATGTTAGTAGATAAGCCATCAAAATTCATGCTAGATGCAAATGTTAGTACATAAGCCATCAAAATTGATGTTAGATGCAAATGTTAGTAGATAAGCCATCAAAATTCATTCTAGATGCAAATGTTAGTAGATAAGCCATCAAAATTCATACTAGATGCAAATGTAAGTAGATAAGCCATCAAAATTCATACTAGATGCAAATGTTAGTAGATAAGGCATCAAAAAACATACTAGATGCAAATGTTAGTAGATAAGCTATCAAAATTCATACTAGATGCAAATGTTAGTAGATAAGCCATCAAAATTGATGCTAGATGCAAATGTTAGTAGATAAGCCATCAAAATTCATACTAGATGCAAATGTTAGTAGATAAGCCATCAAAATTCATGCTAGATGCAAATGTTAGTAGATAAGCCATCAAAATACATACTAGATGCAAATGTTAGTAGATAAGCCATCAAAATTCATACTAGATGCAAATGTTAGTAGATAAGCCATCAAAATTCATACTAGATGCAAATGTTAATAGATAAGCCATAAAAATTCATTCTAGATGCAAATGTTAGTAGATAAGCCATCAAAATTCATGCTAGATGCAAATGTTAGTAGATAAGCCATCAAAATTCATGCTAGATGCAAATGTTAGTAGATAAGCCATCAAAATTCATACTAGATGCAAATGTCAGTAGATAAGCCATCAAAATTCATACTAGATGCAAATGTTAGTAGATAAGCCATCAAAATTCATGCTAGATGCAAATGTTAGTAGATAAGCCATCAAAATTCATACTAGATGCAAATGTTAGTAGATAAGCCATCAAAATTCATACTAGATGCAAATGTTAGTAGATAAGCCATCAAAATTCATACTAGATGCAAATGTTAGTAGATAAGCCATCAAAATACATACTAGATGCAAATGTTAGTAGATAAGCCATCAAAATTCATACTAGATGCAAATGTTAGTAGATAAGCCATCAAAATTCATACTAGATGCAAATGTTAATAGATAAGCCATAAAAATTCATTCTAGATGCAAATGTTAGTAGATAAGCCATCAAAATTCATGCTAGATGCAAATGTTAGTAGATAAGCCATCAAAATTCATACTAGATGCAAATGTTAGTAGATAAGCCATCAAAATTCATGCTAGATGCAAATGTTAGTAGATAAGCCATCAAAATTCATGCGAGATGCAAATGTTAGTAGATAAGCCATCAAAATTCATGCTAGATGCAAATGTTAGTAGATAAGCCATCAAAATTCATGCTAGATGCAAATGTTAGTAGATAAGCCATCAAAATTCATGCTAGATGCAAATGTTAGTAGATAAGCCATCAAAATTCATACTAGATGCAAATGTTAGTAGATAAGCCATAAAAATTCATACTAGATGCAAATGTTAGTAGATAAGCCATCAAAATTCATGCTAGATGCAAATGTTAGTAGATAAGCCATCAAAATTCATGCTAGATGCAAATGTTAGTAGATAAGCCATCAAAATTCATACTAGATGCAAATGTTAGTAGATAAGCCATCAAAATTGATGCTAGATGCAAATGTTAGTAGATAAGCCATCAAAATTCATACTAGATGCAAATGTTAGTAGATACGCCATCAAAATTCATGCTAGATGCAAATGTTAGTAGATAAGCCATCAAAATTCATACTCGATGTAAATGATCAAAAATTGTGTTGCAAACACTTTTGGTCTGCACAGTATTAAAAGGTTATCTTTGGCATTGAGAAGACTTGTAACCAAATAAACATTGGTTTTAATCTGATCATGTGTGAATGAATGATATATATCCTTATGTGTATCATTTCCTTAGGAAACCTGTTTCCTTCATCTTTAAGGGTGAATGACTGTCTCATGCCGTCATAGTGGAGAAATTGTACAGAGTTTAGTAATTTTCTAATGAAAATGATTCGGATATTTTCATGATTAATATTTGTTGCATTTTAATTTGGGATAGAGTATCCTACTAACAACATCAAATTAAACTTACAAGTAATTTTCATTTAAAAATTAAAATATATTATTGTAATGTTGCTTAAAATGTAAAATTCTGATTGTCATTTCAAGGAAAAATGATTATTGCATTTATATTTCATTTAATTGAAATAAATACATAGAAGGTATTGCCAAGTCTGCTGCAAAGATGGGCTCTCTCTACTGAGCTAGAAAACCTCTTACTCTTAATAGGATCTTATATCTCTATAAAGTCATAATTTGCCCATGCATGAAGCATTGTTGCCACTAGTTTCAGAATTCAAAATAGTCTGTAAATTAATAGGTCCCATACTATTTCCCAAGCTCCAACTGCTTTCCCATTGCCATTGTTGCATAATTCTATGAAATGTGCTCTGCCAAACTTGCTAGATTTGTGTTCCTTCAATGTTAAAATCCCGGCCAACCCAGCAGCAATAAAATCACATCTCTTCACTGTAGAGGTCCCAAGATGCTGGAAGAATTTCTACTCTAATATTTTACTTTGAACCACCTACCTTTGAAATCCCCTCCTTGTTTTCTCCATTTGTAAAAGCATGCAGAAATTTTGTAATGTGAACAAGCATCTCATTGCACAACTTCCCACTTGAGATGCTCCCATGAATTTGGCCCCTAATTATCTGTAACTCCTTATGTCTCAGTGCTAATGTACCTCGTTTGGGGTGAATTGAAGTGGAAAAAATGTCAAACTGATGCATTTGGTGGTTCCTATTTTTTTTTTTTTTCACTTATATTGCTTTTCTCAGTCACATTTATAATCTTGTATTTATAAAACAATGGCAATGTTTTAAAAGAATTATTAAAAAAAGCTTCAATGTTGATACAAAACAAGGGATCAGGTCTCTAAAAAACTACCCCTCCCTAGTCCCATTAGCATCCTTTTCTTAGAGAGTTCAAAATCCTGACTTATTTCATGGATGCCATATTAAAACAAATATGTCGTAGTACCAATAAATCCTTTTCAAATTGTATTTTTGATGTTACTATCACTGAAGTGTTTTTTATCCAATGTAACAAAATAATTGTCAGAATGAAAGCACATAAAATGTGGAATTTAGCACAAACGATAATCACTCCATTCAAGAAATATCTGCAAACATAACTGTAACAAATTGTTATCTGAAATTTTAAAGGTTCTGTCTGTGATTTTCGATTATTTTCAGTTATAGTTTATGTAGATTGTGCAGAAATTAATCACCGAATTCAGAAACAGACATTTGTTCATTGAGCCATTAATATAAAACCCATTTATCGAGGTTTTTTATCTTAATTTGCTTCAGATTTGTCCGACATTTTGACACTAGTTTTGTTTAACAAATGTTTTCATTATTAATACATGGCCATATTTTACGTTCATCACCTGCAAGACTTATTTTTATAGAATTTTTAAAATCACCTTTGTAATGTCGAATCATTTATGGACTATTCTTCTCATTGTTTATTAATATTGGTTGTTATTTTTTAGATTTAAAAAATAAATTCCTTGAAGACAAAAATACTCTGACAGTTTTGCTCCAACAAACAAAATATCCATTGCCCTTAATGGCAATGTTTTTGAAAAGGTTGAGAGTTTAAAATACTTTGATGCCACCATTATATCTATGGGTCAAGGTGGAGTTGATATTAAAGCGCAAATTGATGTTACAGTTCATGAGTTCTGCCAACTCAATTCTCAGCTCTGGTTAAGATCTTAGATAAGGTGCAGTAACAAAGTAAGGACAGAGTACAAAATAGACTTTGTGGCTTAGTGGGGGATGACCTTTTCTCTTCCCTGCAACCTCACGCCCACAAAAAAGACGTTGCGAGCCTATCTTTGTTTTATCGTTATTTCCATGGCAAGTGCTCGTCTGAGCTCCAATCTCTGGTCCCCCCTTGCCAATCTTTCATGAAAAACACCCGTCTAGCTGAAACCACTGTCAATAATTTTCCCCACTCTTTAAAGAGCCTAAATCAAAATGTAGATTCCATTTCTTAGAAGTGCACACCTGTCGAACTCTCTGCCGCTTGCTGCCTGTTTCCCTCCTGACTACAACTTGGATGTCTTCAAGTTCAACATAAACAAATTCCTGATGAACCGCCCCCTTAAGTAACGACGCTTTATCAAATCTCCAATACTAACTATTACTACGATACTATCCCATTGATTACTGTACACACAATAACCCTTATTCCCGAGTGGCTTCTGGGCCTTGATAAGTGGTGACCTCCATGTATAAAAAAAAAAAAAAAAGACATACGAAGCATTGGTGCAAATGATTGTCTTTTATGGCAGTGAATCCTGGTTAATAAAAGTGGAAAATTTTGATCACAATTGACTGTTTCATTCAACGGTTAAAGCTGACCTGGAACCCATCCTTGGCCTCTGAATTAACAATGAGTGCTAGAGATCACCCAATCAAGGACCTAAAATGGTCATGTTTTGTCAGCGTTTGTAAGAAACGCAGAGACAAGGATGGATGGCGTTGGCTCAACCCACTGTAGGTGTATACTGTTTCAAGTACCAGTCAAGGAGTCAAGTTTATAGTGCAAAAACAGGGTTAATGAGATTTTGTGTAATGTTTAGATTGGTTTCATCAAATAATTATTGCTTCCATTATGATTAATTTTCATTTACTATTAGATGATATTACATTTGTAAGGAATTTTCATTCGTTTGAACCTTGTATTTTTAGTTATACACTATGAAATTGGCTTCTAGATCAATAGCACACAAGACGGTTATAATTCAGTGACTAATTAAATTACCAAAATAAATTTAATACCATTGTTTGTTTCCCAAGATCTATGTACACACATTCAATTAAAAAATTTTTAAAATTTTTTTAATGAAGATAAAATTGTTTTCTGAACACGTAATTATAACAGTTCAGATTAAACTACTAAAAGAAAAAAATATAAGCCTTTTTCTGCTTTTGTTTTTGTTTATTAAAGAATTTTATTCTGAAAGAAGTTATAAATTTGTGGTCTTACTCTTATCCTTTATAATTGACCAGCAGGACTACCCAGTGTTGCCTGTGACCATAAAAACAAATAGAAAAAATGAAGCTGCATTTAAATATAGTTGCTCTGTTTAGGATATTGGGCACTTTTGGATTACTATATACTATCCTGGACAACACAGAACAGATTTTAATATAATGGTATAACAAAACATATTGGAGTTGGTTTTCCTGGGCAATGCAGCCTTTAATTCAAGGACATTAAGCAGTTTTGAGTTACTATTCTACCCAGGATATTGAGCATTTTGTATTTTTTTTTTTTTTGTAACAATATTTTAAAGAAAGACAGAACATGACATTTAAACACACCTACTCTGCACTCAAAATGACAACTATACCAACCGTTGTATGCAAAAGTAATGACTGCATCAATGGCTGAATAATATCATGACTTCCAATGATACTTGCAATCGCTACCACAACAACAACAATTCCGATCACAAAAGTCACAGTTTATAGCATTTTTCTTCTTTTTTTTTCTGCTAGATTTTCTGAGTAATGAAGTATAGATTTTCTTAAAATTTAAGATTTCCCAATATTTTTGGAATTCTTATGGAATCTATACACCTTCTGTGTATCCCTATCCCTGCATCCTGAGTCATTCTGAATCCTCTTCCCACATGCACAATTGTTAACATTCTTGTCTTGTCGAAGCCTTGTTCGCTTTTTGCAAGTGGGTTGGAAGGGAGTAGTTATAATGTAGACAGGAATTTAGGGAATGAGATTTGCAAAAAATATTGACTGTAAAATGCTTTAGAAATGATTTAATTTTTTTTCTTTCACAAATTTTTAACAAGCATGCCAATTTAATAATTCACTGATGATACTGGGCACCAAAGCATGTGGTATTCTATTATTTAAAAGTGTTCATTCTTTTCAAAACTCCAGTTGTCTGGTAATTATAAATATTTTGTTGAGGCATACATATATTATATTAAAAAATTATCACATTTCTATTGTTATGGAAATGGGAATTAAGACCTGGACTTCCCTCAAGGTTTGCTGGAAATATGAATTAGACAGAAGTTTTAATTGTGTTACTAGTTTTAAAATATGACTGTGAAATTACTATATAAAAAATAAGAGGACATAGAAGAATAATTAACAATTTTATTCAACAACTTATCGATGAAATTTTGATAATTAAACCACTGTGTGTGCGATGATGAAATTTCTCGTGAGCCGCATCTGTTTTATTCTCAAGCTGTCATGATCAACCTCACAGCTACTGCAAGGGCGATCATTCCCTGTCAGCCCAAGGGAAGTAACTTTATTATCTTATGATGATCCTCACTCAGTTTAAGTATTGAGCTGTAATGAGCACACTTGAGGTTAACTTGGAGGTGCATTATACGAGTGTGACTGCATTTTGGCCAAATCTTGTTGGGTCTTTTGTCATTCTCATTTACATTTGTTTGCATGGAAAGTGATGGAAATGACAATTTGAATGTGTCCATAAACAGGTCAAGCAGAATGGTTGGCATGCTGTCAAACTGTATCTGGAATGTATTTGATTTTTGTGTCCTACCCAGTATTGGCTCTTGACATTGTTCCTTTCTTTTGCAGTTTTCCTGGCCAGATCTGTAGTTCAAAACAAACACTGGTGCGACAACTGGAAATGACTTTTTGTTAAGGCTTGATTGTTGCCTTTGTTGCTAGGGCATGTAGTGGTTGGCTATCGGATGTTGATAATGACCAATTAAGAGTGTTGTACAAATTTTTCAACCCATGGGTGTCTCTGCTGGTGACAGACTATTTTACTGCCCTATTTGGTGTTGTTTGATACAAAAGGAGGAAAATATGTAAGATTTCATCTGTTGTTCTCTCCTTCTCCCTTTGAGCAGTGCCCATTTAAATGTATCAACAAACTATTTGGCTTGTCCGTTGGATTTAAGGTGATAGGATATGCACCATGATTTACAGAATTGCTGGAATGACTCTGACGTAAATGGTGATCCATTAGCTGAGACTGGCAAGCAGAAAATTGTCGAGATGCTTGAAAAAGTTGTAGTCAGTAGGTGAGAGGTCTGGAGAGTATGGCGGATAAGTCAGTTTCATAGCCCAATTAGTACATCTGCGGGGTTGGTTTATCAATGTGCAGTCGGGCATTGTCATAGAGAAGAATTGGGCCTTTTCTGTTGACTAATACTGGGTGTTGTCGAAGTTGCTGATGCATTTCATCCATTTTGTTCACAGTACTTCGCTGCTGTAATTCAAATAAACTGTAATGGATGAGACCGGTCGCAGACAACCAAACAGTCAACATAATCTTCTTTTGATGCAACTCTGGCTTCGGGAAGTGTCGTGGAGCTTCATCAGCGTCTAACCACAAAGCTGAGCTGAGTGACGCCGGTTGTTGTAAAGAACCCACTTTTCATCGCAAGTCACAACTCGTTCAGAAACGGGTCGTTCTTGTTTTGTAAAAGAATGAAAGATGACACTTCATTACAATGTTTCTTTTGGTTGTCGTTCTATTCGCGAGGCACCCATTTATCAAGTTTTTTTGTCTTTCCAATCTCAAGCGGTTGAAAATCGTTGTATACATTATATCTAATTTTGAAGCAAGTTCTCAAACAGTTGCATGTGGATTGGCTTTGACTAAGGCTCTTAATTGATCGTTATCAACATCCGATAGCCAACCACTACATGATGAATGTAGTGGTTGGCTATTGGATGTTAAGACTCTTGTCACTGCCACAAAATTTCTTAAACCACCATTGTGCTTTGCATTTAGTAGTGGTTCCTGGGCCAAACACTTCGTTATCGTGAGCTGTTTCAACAGCTTTTCAACTTAGCTTGAATTGATATAAGAAATTTGGGCGAATTTGCTTTTCTGAAAAGAAGACATAACTGTTTTAAAACTATTGTAATCCAAACAATTAAATTTAGCAAAATAAAGCTCTTTAAAATGATATATACAATAAAGGTATAACGAAAACTACTTTGAAAATACGTCATTTGAAATCAAAATTAAAAATTATGCGAGAACGTTCTTGTCAACCTAATATATTAAGTCAAGAAATCACACTATGGGCTATTGATTTTGTTTAGTTAATGCCTAGATGGCCCAAGTGTAATTGTCTAAGGACTGCTTACCTGAGCTTAGTGAGAGCAACAACACTATCTGCGAACATCAGACAACAATCAATGACAAAAAGAGAGCCACTGCAACTTTTGAACTGTCGGAGGTCTTCTGTAAGGTTATGAAGCCATGAATGTTGGAGAAATTTGCACACTTTTTGAATCATTGGATCTTGTGTTTCTTGTTTGATGTCAGTCCTTGTCACTGGAATCGTCCAGATATAATCTGTAAGCATGCATTTAAAATCGTCTTTGAAGCTGATAGCAGTGATGACTGTATCATAGCCTAGAACTGATTGTGTTCTTATGAGTCCTGGCCAAATTCCATTGTTCTGTGGTACTGTATGCTGAAACTATATCCCCACAGAATGATTGCTCATCGTTGCAATCGACTGGCTGAATGCCTTTCTTTGAACCAATATTGAAAGTAGTGGCTTGTGGTCAATCTGACGTGTAAAGTGATGCCTGAACAACATATTGTGGAATTTTTTTACAGCAAAAATCACCCAAATAAAAAAAACATACCTTTCAGACTTTTTTCAAACATTCCTCAGTTGTTGATATAATAAAAACTAAATTTCTAAAAAAAATTGTAGCTCCAAACGGTTTCCAAAATATTGTATTTTTAAGATTTCATGCATTTTGTGAAAGACTGCAAAATCTAATTGTTAGCAAATGACATCTTTTTGTGCATAAAATGAATTCTGGATTAGTTAGAACATCAAAAATGGGTACAAACGTTTTTTTTTTCTGCACAAGGGACAAACAAAATGACACTTAAATTCTTTAGAAATGAACTGTTTGCTTAAATTTTATGAGACTACCAAGCCTGTAACTGTCGTAAAATAAATAGAAGCAGGGCTCTCCACTAAAAAATCACATGACCTGTCAATGTCACAGACCCATGATAGTCTAAAGGATTATTTTTTGTTTCAATTCTTAAAGAAATTGTCGCAGGATTAATAAAATTGGTTAAAAAATAATTGCATTTTTCAAAAGATTATTTTACATTTGGATATATGCAATTAAAATGAGCATTTTTAGTTGGGAAAATATTGTGAAGTTAAGTGTATGTGGTCCAATTATGCTACAAAAGGCAAAATAAGTTGCGTTCTCTTATAATTAAGAGCTTAAAAAATTAGTACAAACCTGTTTGTGTGCAGTCTGTAGAGTACCACATAGACAAGAGAAAAAAAGGCCGCTCTTTTCTCTTTATACGCTTGCAATATTGTCACATAACATGCAAATGAGGATTACGGTTGGATATAAAAAACCTGATTTTTCAGAAACAGGGTTGATTTGGATGTCAAAGTAGCAAATGTTGCCAGCAGTGCGTCATGTTCTAGAGTTGAGTTTTGACAGTAGAGTGTTGAGATTTGGAGTAGCGAGGTTTTGATAGCAAGACGTCAAGATTTAGAGTAGCAAAGTTTTGGCAGCAGCTGTCTAATTTAACATTCTTTTAACCACAAACTATTTTGGTTCGAAGTGATCATGGAGTCAGGACACCTGAGATTGGGAAAGGATGTGATACTGTCTTTTAGTGGAGAAGGTGATGTGGTTACAATTTGTAGCTAAGTTAGAAAAAGTGCAAGAACTTGTAAGTTTTATTCCCCTCTTTCTCTATGGAGATGCGCTGGCTCTCTACCTTAAGATGAACAAAGAATGCAGAACAGATAGAAATAAGACGAGTGACTTCATTCACTGAAGGACCTTTTGAAGCATATGAAAAGCTAAAGCAATTCAAGTGGACAGGAGAGTCAGTTGATGTTTATGCCAATACAATAAAAAGATTGGCTGGATTAGCAGGATACTTACGGATAAGGTTGGATCATACAACCAAACTTGCTTTTGTCATGGGATTTCCAGATGATGTATCTGTAGCACTACAACAATTACCTCACATAGAGAGAATGGATGTTAGCAAATTAATACCAACGGCACATCTGTTAGTCAGTAAAAGAACTCAAGAGTGCACAAAGCAATACTCAGAGAAATAAGGAAGCAACTAGCATTGAGATGTCAAGGACCGCACTTTATAAAAGTTTGTGAGTAGTTACCTAGAGATAGGTGCTACAACTGTGGAAAGTTTGGCTACATTGCAAAATATTATTCTGAGAGTCGGGGAAACTGGCAAAGGTGAGCTTCTGTGCCAGTAGCTAACATAATAAAGGCGCAGTACTGGCCTCTTCCAATAATAGAATTGATGGTGAACCAGATGGTAATGAATGCACTTGTCAATACTGGGTGCACCACTACTTTAATCAATTGTAGACTTGTGAATGGATGCAGTAGGAGTGGCACCATGAAAGCAATTGATAGATGGGATGTAAAATGTAAAGGAGCCTGAAAAGTAAAAATCGAAGTACGTGGAGTACGATATTAATGAGTTTTATCATTGACGGGATTAATGTCATAATTGGAATGGATGTTATCGATGAGATGGGAAGTGTGACTACAGAAAGCAGAGGTAAAACTTGGAGATGTACATTGTACCATAGCTGCCCATCAGCCAGATGTTTGTAAAAATATGGCTAAAGACTTTGAGGCAAATTTCGATGGCAAGAAATAGATGGTAAAATGGAAATGGAAAGGAGAGCCTTTAGTGTTACAGTAACTTTAGTGTTACAGTAACTTTAGTGTTACAGTAACTTATAAAAATTCACTGGAAAGTGAGAAAATCTGAGTTTAAGAAGGAGGTGGAAAGGTGGATAGCAGAATGTATTCTTTTACCATAGAAGAGAGAGAAAAGGTGTTGATGGCAGTGTTGCAGGCCACAAAAGGGAAAGTCAGGCCAGTTGGGTTAGACTTTTGTGAATTGAACTGTTTTATAGCAGGAAGCAATATAATAGATGTGTGTGATGAAAAGATGAGGAAGTGGAGATGATTGGTGGGAGGAACTGTGATTGTGGACCTTAAGGCTGCATGTGGCAAAGGAACTATGGTAGTACCAGCTGGTCTGCTATAAAAGAAAAACTTATTGCTTGACATGACTTGGATTCAGACTGAATGTTGCGCTGAAGATTACGCCAGCTGTTTTAAAAACGATGTTGAAGAAAGGAAGCAAAACTACTGATTCATACATCGACTACATAATGGTGGATGTAATAAAGATATCAACAAAAGAAGTTGTAAAACATTTGAAAGGATTTGGACTGATAGTAGGGGTAGGCTATATAAACAAAATTTTTCAAATAAATGCCAAAAGTGGCTTATTACCTTCATTTATATGTAAATAGATGGGAACAAGTGATTTTTTTCAAAACGGGTCAAAATTGGAGGGTCGCTGGCCCCAAACGTGATTTGACCGCGTTGACGCGTGAAAATGGCCCAAATTTCGCCCCCGAACACACTTAATCACTTATTGAAAGCCACAGGGTGCATTTTTTGACTATAAATGCATTTGTATCATTAAATCTAACATTCCCATTGGCTATCCCACAAGTATAGGGTTTTTTAGGGTATCTCAGAGTCCAAAATGGGTCAAAATTACCCCAAAATTAGCCAAAAATGGTCGGAAATCACGGATTTTCCAAAATGCACCTCCTATGGGCCCAAAGACACCTCTACATGGCAGAAACTGCTGGGAAATGCTTGAAGCAGGCACTCTCCTAACTTTTGCACTGTTAATGAGGGGTATAAGGACCTTTAAAAGGGGCTAAATATGGCCGATTTAACCAAAGAGAGTCAAAAATGTAATCAGAGTTTTTTTTTCTGTCTGTTTCGATTTACTTAAAACCGCACACACCTCGTCTTCTCATGTATCGTTCTCTTCCTCCTCTTCTACTTCTTGCTCTTTTTCTTCTTTTTTCTTCTCAGTCGTCAGAAGCGTTGTCTTTGTCTTGACTACGTTTTTCCTTCTCCCTTCTTGCTCACAGTGACCCGTTTTTATACTAAGCTGAACTCTCGTGTGTGCGAGAGAACACGAGATTTTGCGTGATTACTTGGCAATATTAACCGGCCGCCGCCATCTTGCCATTTTTCTTTGGACGTGCCCGCTTTGCAGAGTGCACACCTCGAGCGTTTGTCAGGTAAGCCCGTCTGTTCGCAATTTATTACACACTCCCCCCTGATCTCATTATCACAGAAAGAGCAGGGAGGCGGTGGCCTTTTTCTTCGAGTGCTTCTTCAGTGAGGGGGATTCGGGGCTTCATCATCGTCTGCGCTGTCTTCCGTGACATGAAGGTCGGCGAACCTAAAGCTGATCATCGCAGTATCACTGTCCGGGTCTTCATCATCAGCAGGAGGGTCAGTACTTTGAAGGCTACCACTCTCAGTGTCGCTGTGCGTTGAAGCCGTCATGAACCAGAATGATGGGTCGCTGGTCACGGATTCAATTTCACTATCTTCGTCAAGCGGCAGCTGCGTTTGGAATACTGATCTTAAGTCTTTAATATGACGAGGTACTCCATCAACTCGCACCGCCTGCGGGCTGATCACTTCAGTGACATGACCGGTTCCGTAGCGAGTCGTGCACTGGCCTCGGGGTTTTTTAACCCAGACGACATCTCCCTCTTTTATGTTCTTTTGTGGTGGCTCCGGTTCGGGTAGTGAGCTGCTCTCCAAACCTCTCACCCTGACACGGTATGTATGTAGCGCGTTGGCTGGCGCGGTGGAGGGTGAAACATCGTCCTTAGGGGTGACGTTGTACCAATAGACTGCTTCAGGTACCGTACACCCCTTCCGCGCTGCAATTGTCTTAACAGTTCTGTGATTGCGCTCAATAATCCCGTTTCCACTGGGAACATGGGCACACCGAAAACGCAGATGGACACCCCAGCCATCTGCAAACTGTTTAAACGGCTCACTAACAAAAGCGGGGCCATTGTCGGTGAGTATCTCAGAAGGAGGGCCACGCTCGAGGAACACACCTTCCAACTCATGGATAATGGCAGCCGCGTCCTGCCGGCGAAGGGGCCGCCACAATGAAAACCTAGATGGTCCACAGTCGATAAGCGTCAAAAAATGCCTCCCGTTGTAGTGCGTTATGTCCATCGCAATCCTATCCCAATTACGCTTCACACTGAGTATTCCCTTCTTCCACCGGACAGGTGCTGGGTCGATCGATCGGCAGGTGTTGCAGCTTCCCACAACAGATTTCACAGCCCTCCGAGACACAGAGGGTCAACCAATCTGGCGAAGTAAAGCGTTCGGTTTACACCGGGGTGCCCGCTTTGGCAATGGACATCATTAATATGCTCCGGGCTGAGTCTATGTCCCACTGCAGCGCAATTTACAGGTGCTGACTCGTTCACTTCTTTTGGCAGGTCTAGCCAACGGCGTTGCACTCTGGTCAGACGATCCGCCTGATTCAAACAGGACTGCACCAGTGTCACATCTATGACCAAGTCGTATTCCTTAGTGGTTTCGATTAGGGTAGCAAGCCACCTCCGGATCAACATTTCGGCCGACGCCTTCGTTGTTAGACGTGCTTTTTCGTTCAAGGCATTGGTCATCCACCGATGCACACACGTGGAATCCGTGATGATGTGAAGGATTCTAGCCTGCCACTGAAGCGCTAGATTGACTCCTTTCAGTGTAGCATCGAGTTCAGCTAGGTTTATATGATTGGCGTCATTCTCCGGCCAAAGCCAGCAGGCATCTTCTATTATCCTTCCGTCGACCGCCAGAGCAACGCCAAGGGCAAGTGAGCTGGCGTCTACCCAAACTGTAAATTCACTCCCATCAACGCACCAGCTCCCCCGTACAGGGTCATCATTGGTCACTCTGGCCACAACTTCCACCAGCATGCTTCGCAGGGCAGGGTCATGCACCTCATCGTCCCATCCAGTTGACATAGAAGTTGCCCGTAACTTTATGGCCGCTACAGCCACTCGGAGCCACCCACACACAGGGAAGTGACCCACCAATTTTCCGCAAATGGCAAACGTGCTCTGACGTGTGATGGTAGATGGGATTTCCTGGATTTCACCACTCCTTCCCCATTGAAGGCCATCTGCACTTCCGCTCACCTGCAGTCCGAGCACTTTCGCCCCGTCCTGTAGCCACTCCGGCTCCTTGCACGACAATCCGAAGTGCTCGAAGTGTTCTTTGACCGCCTGGGCAGACAGGAGGCTCTCATTGACAAAAATGTCGTCTATATACGACGATGTCGCATGTTGCACCGCTTCATCTTGACGCCGGATCGCCTGCATGATTGCTGTCATGATGTTAGGGGCTACATTCAGGCCGAATCCTAGCCTGGTCAAGCAATAGCTAGTTCCTTTGATCACCACCGTCTGGAACGGCCACAGCGATTTCTCAACACGTATTTGCAAGTACGCTCTTCGCAAGTCCAGTATGGCTGCTTCCGCACCCTGCCGCCGCCACTCCCGTAGTTTATGAGCACAGACATCAGCCCCCGCAGTGTGTGGGTCAACGTATTTATTAAGTTCCCGGTAATCAAGAACAGATCGAACTTTCTGCTTGTTCTCTTGTGTGACAGCCATCAGGGGAATTAGCCCCCGCGGGGGCCCGAGCTCATCCTCTGGGTATGGAACTAACCAGCCATTATCCAGCCACACTTGAAGTTCTGCCTCGTACTGCCCCCTAAGCCACGCAGGAGGGGGATACTCTGTAAGTCGATTCCGCAATGACACTGGTGGCTGGTCGCCTGCCCATTTCCAGGACGCTGTCCAAGTGTTTGTGCCCTTATCGTATTCTGCATGGAAGTCGGGCTCATCGAGAGTGATTGCTGCACACATTTGTTTGTTTGGTCGAGAGAAGCTCACATCACCGGCGCCGTTCACAGTAATTCCGCCTAGCTGTGTGATAGCGTCTATTCCAAGGAGAAGGTCATATCCGAGCAGCTCCCCATCGACCACTAACACCGTCACAGCAACCGGAGAGCCATTGCCAATGCTGATATGAACAACGCTGACCCCACAACACACCAATGAGCCTTGGCCGACAGTAAGTACAGGGATCCTTCGTTTCTTCCATGTGGCGCAATATTCCTTTCGAAGAAGGGTTTGGGTACAGCCGGTGTCAACCAGCGCTGAACGTTCACATCCATCAACTTGAACTGTTACTGCAGGCAGCGCTTTGTTCAATGCCGCGTTGGGGAGGGTGCTAGCGCTGTGGCGTCCTCCCCTTGCCCGTTTCCCGGACAATTCCGCGCTATGTGGCCTGGCTTATTGCATTGGTGACACCGTATTACTTGTCGTGCTCCATAATTAGGGGTGCACCTTGTACCGCTTTTGCAGTCTCTGGAAAAGTGGTTGGGGCCACCACAGGTATAGCATCGTAGACCCTTCGTTGGCGAGTGCAGAGTGTCCACAGCTGCGGAGACTAGTTCTCGATCGTCTTTCAAGATGTTTCGTGTTCTCGCCAATAACTCCTCCAATCCAATCTCAGTGAGTCTTGACGATGCTCGCAGCAGTCGACTTGCCTCATCCGGAAGTCCCGACAAAAAGGCGCATGCCAATAGGCGATCACTTGCACCGCCGAAGGGAGTGGCAAGCTTTTTCAAGTCGGCCATGTAGACATCCACTGTCTCCCCCGGCCCAAGTCGGCGTTCGGAAAACTGCCTCCAGGCGACAAAAGGGTCTGTACCAAATGCCCCGTATAGCGCTTGTGTAATCTGCTCCATGGTCGGATCCTCCCCTAGCTGCTGGTACACGGCATAAGCCGCTTTAGTGAGTCTCAATGGGATAACCATAGCCGGGTCTTTAATCTTGCACAACCGGCAAACGCGCTCAGCCTTTTCCAGCCATTTGACCACCGAGGGACCAGTGGGGGAGCCATCGAATTCCGGAATTAATCTGATGTCAAATTTCTCCATACCAAAGCCGAGATAGCTTGTAATCAGAGTTTTTTTTTCTGTCTGTTTCGATTTACTCAAAACCGCACACACCTCGTCTTCTCATGTATCGTTCTCTTCCTCCTCTTCTACTTCTTGCTCTTTTTCTTCTTTTTTCTTCTCAGTCGTCAGAAGCGTCGTCTTTGTCTTGACTACGTTTTTCCTTCTGCCTTCTTGCTCACAGTGACCCGTTTTTATGCTAAGCTGAACTCTCGTGTGTGCGAGAGAACACGAGATTTTGCGTGATTACTTGGCAATATTAACCGGCCGCCGCCATCTTGCCATTTTTCTTTGGACGTGCCCGCTTTGCAGAGTGCACACCTCGAGTGTTTGTCAGGTAAGCCCGTCTGTTCGCAATTTATTACACAAAAAAGTCCCTAAGAATCAACATAGGTTGTCAAAAAGGGGCTTAATTTGAGTTATAGATGGAAAATTACCAAATAAGGAAATGTTTTCTTTCTGTAACAATGCAATGGCATCTTTAAATAGACACGATAACCTTGCATTGCATTAATTGTGAATTTGATTGAACTTTGCTTTCTTTTTCAGTTAGTAAAATGCAATGAACATGGCTGGTATAGCAGGGCAGATTGATGAAGATTATAATTACGATGATTGGACTTATCTTCTGCTTGATTCTCTTCCAACTGAGGCTGAATGTGTTCAAGCTGTGCAACATCATGCTGCCAAATATGGTACCACGACACAGAAAAATCATATTCACCAGTTCTCCTTGCGATTACTACAATTGTGGCAGAAAGCCTTTGGAAGTGATGTTCGTTATGTTACAATACCTGGGATAAAACATAAAATTGATCGATCGCTAAAAATTTACGACAAAGATGTCTACAAAGCAAAGGGTTCCAGACGTGTGAATATGATTAAATGGAAACGAGAGCACCATGTCCTTCTCAATATACTTTCAAAAGATGTGAATCCTGATGAATTTGATGTACATGAACGAAGATTCTTTGTCGATCAAAAGTCTCTCTCTCGCAAATGGCTCATTGACCCTTTCCACGTCGATATGGAACATGAACGGTTTCTGGCAGAGCAAGAACTGCACAATCGTTTGGATTTGGACGATGATCAATTTGAAGTGGAGGATATAAGTGACCAATTGTAGAATATTTGGAACCACTTCCCAACGAATTGAAGAGCAGAAGACATTGAAAATTCAATTTTTGTCGTGCAATGTCATTGGTGCATGGAACTTGACAAGACAAAAACCAGTATTTGTGCTATAGAATAATGATGTGATTGACAAGCTCTTTAATGCATTATATTGATATTTTACTGTTGAATGATTTTTAAGTAATGTGAAGTGAAGCTGTGTCTTGAAATAACAAAATAATTCCTTTGCTAATTACTCATACCTTTTATCAAGTTATTCAATATATTGGTTACAAATCGAGAAATAGCGAATCGAGGGCCATTTTCATCAATTTTGGGGTAACTATGAGAACAATATGAATTCAGACTCTTCTTGGACAGCATTTTATTGACATTCAATGTTCAATTTACAATTAATTACTTTCTGAGAAGTTGCTGTAGTAAAGTTACGATGTTTCTAAAAAGTATCATTGATGAATGAACTAATGATTCATATGTTATGTACCGTAAAGCGTAATTTTGTCATTTTTGGATTGTTTTGACCCTTTTTACATCCCCCAAAGATCTCTAAATACCCTAAATACAAATGGATAAGATAACAGGGTGGTTATTTCAGTCTTCCAACTGTAAAAAGCCATACAGGAGTGTTTATAGGAGCCCGATGAGATATAATACCTGCATTTTGGGGATTATTCGTGATTTTCGTTCATTTTTGGCTAATTTTTGGGTAAATTTGACCCATTTTGGACCCTTAAGATACCTTGAAAAGCCCTATATAGGTGAGATAGCCAGTGAGAATGTTAGATTTAATGATATAGAGCCATTTATGGTCAAAAATTGCACCCTGTGTGGCTTGGGAGGTGCATTTTGGAAAATCCGTGATTTCCGACCATTTTTGGCTAATTTTGGGATAATTTTGACCCATTTTGGACTCTGAGATACCCTAAAAAACCCTATACTTGTGGGATAGCCAATGGGAATGTTAGATTTAATGATACAAATGCATTTATAGTCAAAAAATGCACCCTGATGATTAAGTGTGTTCGGGGGCGAAATTTGGGCCATTTTCACGCATTGACGCGGTCAAATCACGTTTGGGGCCAGCGACCCTCCAATTTTGACCCGTTTTGAAAAAAATCACTTGTTCCCATCTATTTACATATAAATGAAGGTAATAAGCCACTTTTGGCATTTATTTGAAAAATTTTGTTTATATAGCCTACCCCTACTGATAGCAAAATCGCCAGAATCTCTGGACGGAAGAGCAGCACTGGGCTAATGAAAAGAAGGGTGGGAGAGTTAACATTCAGATGAGGCAACGAGATCCCAGGGATAGGAGAAATGAATAGACAGGAGTTATTTTCTATCTGTGATAAATTGTTGGGACACTATCCAGTTGCTGGATGGCTGCGACTAGCATGTAGTTATGTTAAAAAAAGAATATGTGGCATAGACTGGGAGGGTAGAGTTAATGGCAAAAATTGTTAAATTCCAGGAAATTCTTGTTGATGTAAAAAAAACTGATCCTGTTACTGGAACTTGACACATAACTGAAACAGAACGTAGAAGTGGTGTGGTGTGATGCAAGCAATATTGCAACTTGGCATGGTTGTGGAAATTCTGGTTTGGTGGCAGAAGATGTAGCATGGTTGAGAAAAAAAATGACTATAATCATATTAACATGGCCAAGTTAGATGCTGTTCTGAAAGGCATCAATTTATTTGTGAAGAGGGGGTTAGAGAAATCGAAATAAGAACTGATTCAGCCATGGTACGAAGTTGTGTGAACTCTACAGTGAAAGAATACAAAGAGTACTGGAGAAACGATTGTAAAATGAAGATTAGGGATGCTTAGAGAGTTAGTATCTGAATTTGAACTGCAAATAAAGGCAGTGTTTGTGCTTTTAGAGAGGAACAGAGCAAATTTTAACAAAATAAAAAAAAAGCAGTGGTTAATTGAGAAAGAAGATATCCCGGTATGCTGCCTAGGAATATGCGAACTAGAAGAGCTACATGGAATGCATCACATAGGAGCGGAAAGAACATATTTGGTGCGGAAAAATGAAATCGGAAGGTGGTTAAGAATTGCTCGATGCCAATCGATTGATCCCGCCCTAAATATACATAATCCTGGGGAAAGTGGGACTTCAGAAAATTGGACAAGATTAGCTATAGACATAACACACTAGCGTGGAGGAGCACACTTGTCGATGATTGACTCTGGACCTGGTAGACTGGCTATATGGAAGGAGTTACATGCGGAATTGGCATACGCAGTTGCAGAGAAGTTGGAAAAAGTGATGCTTGAATGAGGTCCAGTAAAGGAGGTGATAATGGACAATGGAACCATTTTTGTCCAGAAATTTTCCAGACGATGTTAAAAATTGGGGGGGGGGGGAAACTATTTACAGGGCAGCCTATAGGCCCAGAAAGCGACATCATCGGGCGGTCAAAACGATACAAAGCGTCTATGAAGGAAGAACTTAACCATAACGTCTGACAACAAACGGCCAGTCAATGTGTTTAAAGATATTTTCTCATGGACTAAGTTTCATGCATGTTTGATGCTCTTGAGACATTAGAGCGGTTCCAGCGACCATTGAGTGTCTGGTTGTATTTTGAGAGGTCCATCACTAGACTAAGTTAAGTGTATAAAGATTTAAAAAATAATGCATTTTTAGTCAGAAAATTGAAATATTATTTTTGTTTTGATTTTTTTAAAACTGAAACAAATTTTTTAATAATCTGTTAAATTATTATTCATAAATTTTGGAGAGATCTTTTCAATATCGGGAGTCATGTTTAACCTTGACCAAAAGTGTTTCAGCTTGTTTATTTCTCGTTAAAATTTATTAAATTCTATTAAACCTTTTTTTTGTATAAAAAAAATGTTTCAAGTCTATTGTAATAATATTTGAAAGTATTTTTATTCTCATTCAAAGTATGTCAAGCATATTTCCATAAAAATATGTGTAAACTAAAACTGTTTATATATTTTTTCTCAAATAGCTTTGCAATAAAACGTTTTATAACACTTAGAAAATTCGGTTCTTTGAATTTTTGTAGAAAAAATACAGAAAAATCTTTATGATGCATGTACGCATCATAGAATAAAGATGCCATATTCAAAAAAATTGATGAAGTAGTTTATTTTTTTTTAACTAAAAAAAAAAAAAAAAATTTACAATTTTTACTGAAACAAAGTTTTGATTATTTTGAGCACAAACAAAATCTCAATAGTTGAATTCAGTTGTCATATTTACGAAATCCACAGTTGTCTGTCATGTTTGTTAGAACATGTTAAAATCTAAAAGTTTCAACATGTTCTAACAAACATGGCAACTCCCGGCCACCATGCTTGGCCTTCGGGCCAAGATCAAAGTATCTCTTCTGATGATACACTTCAATTTTTTGTTCTCAGTTAGTGGAGGAGAAATCCTTCATGACTGAGACATTTAATTTTTGTTCCTTTCTCTACATTAAAAACGACCTTGGTGTCTAACTCTGCCCTCATGAGAAGGCAAAGTAAATTAGGAACTCCCAGTCACTACTACCATGAGACAAAAATGATATCAAATACATAAGGCAAAGCAAGCAAGATTTGTCAGAACAGTCAGACTGCCGAGAAGGACTGTCAGGTTTTTGAACAAAGGATAAAAAAGTTTTTTTAAATATATAGAAAAAGAGAAAAATAATGAATACCATTTATACTTAAATTTAACTTTATTCTATATAAATTAAAGAAAAGTTGTATGTTGTCGCTGCATTAAAAGATAAACATCACGATTTATCGATTCCAAAAACTAAATTTTGTTTATTATTTTAACTTTTTTTCTAAAAGAACAAAATTTCCATATGTATGTAAGTGTGTGCGTGTGTGTATGTACTGTACCCAGTAAAATTAGGAATGGAACCTACCGGGCAACGGATGTTGTTACTAACACATACGAGTCCTCAATTACTGATCATTTACTTAAAAACCCGTCTTGTGCAGCGAACTTTAGCACAGACTCTTTTTCTATTCTGAGTCGTGCTCATTCACTATATCACCTTAAGATCTTGGAGACTATTCATGTTCGACTTAGAAAACCTTCCCTTTGCAAGCGAAGGGAATGCCTCCTGGTTTGAACGTGATTAATCTCTAGGGTATTCAACCATAATGCTGTTTTATTTTCCCACTTTTTTTTTTTTTTTCCCTCCCTGTATAAAACGCAATTTTAATCGCTTTTTCATTCTTTGTTTTAAAAATTCCCTTGATACAGCTTTGTGGAAACCGGTCAGCTGGCTCCCCATTTCTCGTTCTTTCCTCTCCTGTTCCCCCCCCCTTTTGGAGAGAAGATTAAAGGAATATATATATTTATATAAATACAAATTTACTTTTAATCATGAATCGTAAAAGTCTTCCCTTCCTAATTGTAATATTTAAATTTTGTATCCCTAAAAACAGTATATGTATATATATATATACATAATTTAATGAAATCAAAAAGATGTAGTGTTTACCTGATATACGCAATGGTAAACTTCAAACTAATATAAATAACAGTATTTATATATAAAAAATTTAATCCCAGCCGAATTAAAAAAGCTCAATACACAATAGAGAGTAGAGCTTATTATAAGAGAAAGAAAATTAAAACTGTAAGTTAAACTTTACAATCAAAATTTATTGTTCGACTGAATACTCCTAAAAACAATTTATAAAGTCCTTATTCCGCGGAGTTTCAAAGAATGCTATTCTTGTTATTCTTCTCCAGTAAATTATATTTGTAGCAATGCTAGAATTTGCTAGTTAAGGCATTAAGTGAAACCGCAATTATAAATTGCCAAATAAAAAAGTGAAAAAATGTTGGATATGTAAAAAAAACTATATATAAAAACAAACCGTGCATAATATTTCAGGTCGAATGAAACTCCCCTCAAGTTGATCCAAAATGCAAGATAGTTCTTTAGAGAGAATCTAAGTCCAGCATGATGATGCATATAATCCGATTGGAAAGTTTTCAAAACAGCTGAAATAATGAAAATTGTTTTTCTCCGGGCAGTGCAGTAGCCCAAAGAGAAGTCTGTCCCTAGTCAAATGGGATCTAATAGTAAAAACTCCAGTATGAGAGAGAACCTTCATCATCGGCTTAATTAGAAAAAGTGATTTCAAGCGGGGTGGGGGAACAGTCCGTGAAAGCTCGTATTACTCTGACCGGAAATTGCCTTGACAGAACGAAACAGATCTTTGTATAAAGTGTTAAATTCGATGTCATTATTAAAAAAGTTTTTACTTAAATCATTCATTGACACTTATGCTGATGACACGACCATCTATGGCAACACATCAAAGGCCATAATGACAAAGTTCTCTCTGATTCTCTCTCCTCTGATCTTGAGCGCATGGTACAGTGGGGGGAAAGGTGGCTGGTTACTTTTAATGCATCTAAAACCAAGCTCCTATCTTTATATGATCCCCATCTGGCATCAATTGAAAAGGATGGCTCTCGTCTTGGGGGGGCTCCATGTTTTGACAAGCTTCTGGGTTTATCCCTTTACCCCTGATCTGAAATGGAACACGTACATCAAGTCTGTTGTCCAGATTGCTGGGAAAATGGTGGGATCCTTCTACCGCTCCAGAAGATATCTCACTACTGATGCAATTCTCTATCTTGTTATATTGGTAGAGACGCTGGTTAATATCGGTTGCTAAATTAGGAAATAATCATAACGGAATAAGAAATAGTTTTGTTTTTTTTATCTCTTAGGGAACGCCTACGGCGAACGGTGAATTTAAATTCAATAAAAAAATAAAAAAATAATAATAACAAACAAATGAACGCACTAGGGTTCGAGGCGTACACACACACCACTCCCTCCCTCTGAAAATGCAATGCGCGAGAGAGCCCACTATCAGCGAAGCTGATGAAAAGGGAAGAGAGAGAAAGAAAAAGTGAAATCAAGCGGACGAGAAAAAAAAAAAAGAAGCAGTTTTGAACTGAGCGTTCTTTTTAACAGTGATAAACGATAGCGTCTGTATAAAAATATTGAGAGGCAAGAAAAAAAAATAGAAAAGAAAAAGAGACTGGGGAGAGCAGTGAACGTTGTCAAATGGACTGTTTTTTTTTGTTTTACGTTTGAGCGAATAATGAATTTTAAAAAAAAAATAACAAAAATTCGCTATGAGCCGGTGATGCTCAGGAATGCCCAAAGCACAGCGTAAACAGATTTCCCTGAAATAAATGGGAGTTGAATTCTTTCGGCCTAGAATGGACATCATGAAAAGTTCATGGCGAAGATATTAAAGATGAATAAGAAGAGGGTTGCAATGAACAAAAATATCATCATGTCGACGGACGTCCCCATCCAAGAATAACCAAACAGGAAAAATCTCGCGAATAATGAACTTTGTGGAGACATTATGAAACACGAAAGTCCAATTGGATAAAGTTAAGTGACTATTATGATTTTCCCATCCCGATATCCCCGCTCCTTGAACTTGGCCGAACTGTCATACCATAATGGAAATGGTATATATATTTTCTCTTATATTATTTTTTTTTGTTTGTCACCTTGTTTTCTTTTCTTTCTTTTATGGTGTTTCTTTTTTTATCATCCGACCTCACCCCAGCCTATTGCGGTGTGATATTAAATTTAAGGATGTTGAATAAAATTCGTGTTTTAAGATTTTAGCGTTGTGCCATTCTTGCTTTGAGTTTGAATCGTTCGGAACAAAATGTGCTAATGAGAACCTCAGATAACGTGTCAAATCGTGGGTGACAAATCATGGATGACACTTTACTTGTCATTATTTTTATTTTTATATTGTGTTACGGACAACGTAGGGTAAAGCACTGACCTAGAGTCATAAGATTCTTACCAGGGGACATCCATCCCGACTCAGCTTCATACCGGCCCGTAACAATCTGTATAAAAGCCAAGTACGTTCAAGGATGGAGTACTGTTGCTATACCTGGGCTGGAGCTGCTGAAAACAACCTATCTTACCTTGACAGAGTACAAAATAGACTTCGTGGCTTAGTGGGGGATGCCCTTTTTTTTCCATGCAACCTCACTCCCACAGAAGAGACGTTGCGAGCCTGTCTTTGCTTTATCGTTATTTCCATGGCAAGTGTTCATCTGAGTTCCAATCTCTGGTCCCTCCTTGCCAATCTTTCATAAAAAACACCCGTCTAGCTGAAACCACTGTAAGTAATTTTCCCCACTCTTTATCTGTGCCTAAATCAAAGCGTAGATTCCATGAGCAAAGCTTCTTTCTTAGAAGTGCACACCTGTGGAACTCTCTTCCGTTTGTCTGTTTCCCACCTGACTGCAACTTGTATGTCTTCAAGTCCAACATAAACAGATTCCTGATGAATCGCCCCCTTAAGGAGATTATCAAATCTCCAATACTAATGATTACTACGATACTATCCCATTGATTACTGTACACGCAATAACCCTTATCCCCGAGTTGCTTCCGGGCCTTGATAAGTGGTGACCTCCATGTAAAAAAAAAAGAAAAGAAAAAGAATCAAAGTCTTTTGTTTTTGTTTCATGAAGAACAGGTCTATTTTGTGCTTTTTTTCTTTTCTGTTCGAAACGAGAAAAGGGTTGTTACGATTTTTAGCACATGGCAGTAATGCCAGTTGTTAATGGTTATTAATGTTGTTAATGGCAGCGTATATGATTGTTTACAATTAACCGGCATATAAAATACACACCACAACCTAAGCGCATCACAACATTTTCTTTTCTTTGCAATCATATGTATTTTTTAAATTGAGTCAAAAATATGCATAAAATTATTAATTGACTGAATAGAAACTGACATAAGTGAAGTTCATGTTGGAGTGTGCAGTTTTTAAAAATAATTTTTTAACAATAACATAAATATATACGATTTTATGTGTTGCCAAATGTGTCATGGTATTTTTCAGTATGTCAAGGTGTTCAAAGCTTGAGAAACACTGGTCTAAAATGTTATAAAAGAATATAAAATTACACAAATAAAAATTAATACACTTCCCATTCATTAATATGTCAATATTATACATTTTCCGTCTTCTATTCCATCATTCTCTCTCTCATCTTGTCTTTCTCATTTTCGTCTGTCTTTCCCCATCACTTCAATGATTATGGACAAAGAAATCATTAGACATATTAATAAAAATAACTGTGAGGGCGCCAAGATCTGAATATAGAAAATACACGAATACAATGATTACTACTTATTTATCAAGTGACATTGATTAAGCCTTTATTTTACTTAAATCATCACTTGTATCACATTACTTTTAAACCTCTGATCATAATCCAGTTAAATAAATGCCAAATCGCTTTTATTGATGTGTTGCACATTTAGTTTCAGATTAGATGGCAGTCCGCTGTCGCCTGGTCATACAATATGCTTAAACATATTTTAATTTATGCAAATATATAATCAATCCTCTATCGATTATTTTATATTACAAAGAATAATTTGCCCAGTAGTCTAATTTGTAAAAAATAATAGAAACATAATAATGATAATGTCGTTCATCAAATTCCATCTGTGTTTGTTGCTTGCGATATCAATGAAGTGTTGGGCCCAAGAACCACTACTGAATGCACAGCACAATGATGGTTTAAGAAATTTGTGGGGACGAGTCTTGAAAATGATCAGCATAGTGGTTATCCATTGTTAAGAGCCTCAAAGCCAATCCATGCACAACTGTTATTGAACTTCTGAATTAGATGTAACATATAAAACAATTTCCAACCACTTGAGAGAGATTGGAAAGACAAAAAAAACTTGATAAATGACTTGAACGACAACCAAAGAAACGCCATTATTGAATGTCATCTCCCTTCTTTTACGCAACAAGAACAACTTTGTTTCTTGACCAGGTTGTGATTTGCAATTTAAAGTGGGTTCTTTATAACAACCAGCGATGCTCAGCTCCGTGGTTAGACACTGACGAAGCTTCACAACACTTCCTGAAACCAGAATTGTACCAAAAGAAGGTCATGCTGTTTGGTTGCCTGTGATCAGTCTCATCCATTAGTTTTTTGAATGCCAGCAAAATCATTACGGTCAAGAAATAGTGTCAACAAATCGATGAAATGCGTCTGAAACTTCGACAACACCTAGCATTAGTTAACAGAAAAGACCCAATCCTCCTCCATGACAATGCCTGATCGCACATTGCTAAACTGACTCTGCAGAAGTTGAATGAATTGGGCTACAAAACTTTGCCTCATCCACCATACTCTCTAGACCTCTAACTTACCAACTACCAATTAACACTTTTTCAAACATCTTGAAAACTTTCTACATGAGAAATGCTTCAAAAACCTAAACAATATCAAAAATGCATTCAGTGGCTTCATTGCAACCAGAATGCAAGATTTTTACTTTAAAAGTTTCTATTCGAAATTCCGTGCAGATTCCCAAAATTCAACAAAAATTTCTAGAGTTTGAAAAGTTATACCTGAAGAAGGTTGGAGTTTACATTGACTGAACCATGGTACAAATTCAAGATGAGAACACTGACCCAAAGAATCCAAATAATACGAATAATCAATCCTCATCTCAAAAAATCAGAAATATAAGTTTGGTTCCAATATTATTTGAATCAGAGGTAAAAAAAACTTCTGTGAAGATTGATGACCTTTTAGAGACTGACAATCATTGTACGGCCCCAAAATATTTTAGTATAATCCAGAATATTGATCTTGGGAAAACTGTGAAGCAATAAAGTTACCAGTTGAGAAAGGCTTTGTTTTTTTTAGGTGAAAATAAGATATGACAACTTGAGGACAATCAGTATAGTTAGGAGTCATTCATATGAAATTTGAAGTTTCTAGATCTAATATAACCTAGAATTCACTAACAAACAATTTCTGTTTTTATATGGAATACAAAGAACCATGAAAAATTTGTAAATCTTTTTCCTTAAACATTATTATATATATATTAAATATTATAAAGAAAATTCAAATAAATGACAAAAATATTTTCCAAAAGTTCGGAAGAAGACATGACATATTTCATTTATCTGCTATTCAATACCAACAAGTGGACGTGTGGTCATTGCACATTCATTCTGAATTTGGTGCTTGACTCCAACATCAGTTGCAGTCTCAATCATGTTTCACTGCTCCGAACAAAACATAACTCAAGGTTAAAACAAGTAACAATATTTTATTTGGAGAAGTAACAATGTCACTGCTTTTTTACTACGACTAACAACCGCAAGGGCAATTCCAAGGGCTAGTGAACTAGCGTCCACCTAGACCATGAACTTACTCCTGTTAACACACCAGTTCCCTTGCACAGGGTCGTCACGAGTCACCGTGGCCACAGTTTCTATTAGCATGCTCAGGAGTGTGGCATCATGCACTTTATCATCCAATCCCAATGATACAGATATGGCATGACGTTTTATGGCTGCCACCCTGAGCCAACCACACACAGGTAGTGGCCCACCAGCTTTCCGCAAACAGAAAAAATGCTCCAACAAGTGATGGGACTTCCGGAACATCACCACCTCTCCTCCAGTAGAGACCCTCTTTGCTACTGCTCACACGCAGGCCAAGTACTTTTTCCCTGTCTCACAGATGCTCTGGTTCCTTGCGTGTCAGTCCGAAGTTCTTGAAGTGCTCTTTGACTATCTGGGCAGACATGAGGCTCTCATTTACAGATATCGTCAATGTAAGATTATGTTGCCTGGTGCACTGCCTCATCCTATTGCCGGATCGCGTGCATAATTGCTGTCATAATGCCTGGTGCCACGTTGAGATCAAACCCTAACCTGGTCAGACAATAGCGAGTTCCTTTAATTTCCACAATCTGAAATGGCTACAGCTCTTTTTCAATGCGTATCTGTAGGTAGGCCCTGCGCAGGTCCAGAATTGCCACGTCCAACCTTTGCTGCCGCCACTCCCTTAATTTGAGCACACAAACATCCGCCCCTGCTGTGTACAGGTCGACATGTTCATTATGTTCACGGTAGTCCATGACGGGTTGGGCCTTCTGTTTGCTATCTTGTAAGACACCCATTGGGGAAATCAGTCCTTGGGGGAGGGGGGCCTGAGCTCATTCTCAGGGTATGGAAGTAGCCAGCCATTGTTGATCCAAGTCTGCAGTTCTTCTTCATACTACCCCCTGAGCCTCATTGGAGGGGGGGTACTCTGATAGTCGGTTCCGTAAGGATATTGCTGGTTGATCGCCAGCCCACTTCTAAGATGCCATCCACGTGTTGGTTTCCCTGCCATACTTTGCATGAAAGTCAGGCTCGTCCAGGGTAATTGTGGCGCAAATACGTTTCTCATGTCGGGAGAACTCTATCTTGCTGGTGCAGTCCACAGTGATTCCACCCAGCTGTGTAATCAAATCCATCCCTAGAAGTAGGTTGTATCCAAGCAGCTCCCCGTCCACTATGAGGGCTTGCTCAATTACTGCAGGCCCATTGCCAATGCTTGTGCTGATGATGCAAACCCCACAAAAGGCCAGCGACCCGCCACCCACGGTTAGCACCAGAATTCTATCCTTGTACCAAATGTCGCAATATGCCTTGTGCACTAGGGTCTGGGTGCACCCAGTGTCTACAAGGATGAGGTATTTACGTCTGTTAACGCGCACAATCACTGCGGGCAGCGCCTTGTTCAGTTACGATCTGGGGAGAAGACTGGCGCTGTAGCTTCCTCCCCTTGCCTGTTTCTCAGACAGGCACGGGCCAGGTGTCCCAGGTTTTTACACTTATAGTACTGAAGCCCACTTAGCCGGCGAGTCAGTGAGCACGATGAGAGACAATTACGGGCCAAATGGTTGGGCCCACCACACTTGTAGCAGCTTGTAACTGTGCCCAGGTTCTGAGATACATCCTGTGGTGGCTGTACGGCTGCCACGCAGTCTACAGTCTCTGGGCTCCTTTTTAGTATCACCCGCGCCTGCGCTAATACTTCCGAGATGCCCATCTCGTCTACTTGGGATGAGGCTCGGAGCAGATCTTCCACACCAGCAGGCAATCCTGCAATAAATGCGCACACCAGGCCTTTGTCTGACATTCCTCCGAACAGGACTGCAAGTTTCTTCAGTTCCGTCTCCCCGGAATGTAACGTGTGTCATAAACTCCTTCCATGCAGCAACTGGATCTAATGCAAACGCTGTGTATAGGGCGTTTTTGATGCAGGTGAAATCTGCTTTCTTTTCATTTGTTAGCTGCTGGTATACAGCGTATGCACCCCTAGTTAGGTGCATTGGGACCATGTATTCCAGACGCTTCACATCACTAAGCTGGCATATCAATTCTGCCTTCTCCACCCATTCCTGTACTGACTGCTCAGCGCTGCTGTTATCAAACAGTAGAATCAGCTTAGGATCAAATCCCGACGTCATGCCGAAAATAGCTTGTTACTCGGTCCAATGCACTGAGTACCCGTTTGTCTTGTAACGTTACCTGTTTAGCATCTGAACAACCAAAGCTCTCTCCCCACACCTCCAAGTGACCTGCTTTATATTACATGAATTTCGCGAGATCACATGAAACCGTTTCTGTTAAAGCAAGATGGCGTCTGTGATATTTTTCTTTTTCTCACGTGTCTTTTCACAGACACGTGAGCGCTTTACAGATAGGTCGTGTGTATGTCCGTTTCTATTTTCCCCATAAACATAGATTAATACCTGAAGCAAACACTAACTCAGAACATATTACCTTTCTCAGCAATACACTACTTTTCATTGTAGAAGAGAACATACCAAATTTTATATAATAGTGAAAAGAAATGAAGAAAATCATCAGAGTTCTGTTAAAATCATTCTTTCTAATAAACAGGTCTTTGATCCCTCTAGTCAGCAAGAAGGACAAATAATTATGGCGTGTGTATGTTTTTAACAATAACATGATTTGATTACACATATTTCTGAAATGTTAACTATAAAATAACTAACATACTAAAAATAGTGAAATTGAAATCGCTTTCTTTGGAGGGAAAATGGGATTTCCACTTAACTCATGATAGTTAAGGAAATGAGGAGGACTGCAATTGAAACTAAATAGTAAAAACACTTCAAACACAAGGGTTTATGATGAATGATAAAGGTTATAATTAGGATATAAATAGTAATTGCTCTTGATTCGAGAGTTTTTTTTAAAGCAAATGATTCAAGTAACAGATGTCAGCAGTATAAGTAATGTAAGCAGATACACTAGTGTAACAGAAATGTAAATGTTTCACTTTTAAAGAAGAGGATTAATAGCTTAATAGTTACTAACACAATAAAATCAGTTCAAATTCAAGTCCCTCATTTATACACTGAAGTTAATAAAAACAATTAGTCTGCTTCCCAGGTTATATATTTACATACTTTCTACTTATGTCTCCTAGTTTTACTTTTGTTAGAAGGCAGGAGAACTTTATTTAAGCAGCTACTCATTATCTATAATTTATACCTATATTTTATATTATAGTATATATAAAGTAGTTACTTATTTATATTTTCCTGGCAGGGGCATAGAAGTATCTAGTTTAGAACCCAGACAAGGCTACCTCAGTGTGATGGACTTGCACATCTTGTCAGGTTATTCATCAAAGAGAAAGAAAACTCTGATGTAAAACCTGTGCTTGGTGCCAAGTTTTGTGAGGACAGCCTCAAAAGACTTTGCACCAAACTACTGAGGATGAGAGGCCTCCTTAGTCTTAGATAACAATCTTCTGAGAGCTGGTGACTTGAACAAATTATCTGGTTTCCAAGCCTAAATTGCTTAGGAGTGGGTAGGCTCTGCCTATCACTCGGATTTCACACTCTTTCTTTGTCTATTAACAAGATGCAGAATTACAATCAGGGACTCATCAGACAGCCAGTGCTTGACCTTGTTTCCTGACTAGAACAATGTTCCAATCCTTTCTTTCGTCCATTGCTTTTCTTTCCCATCTCTTTTAAACTAAGCAACTCTATGGCACTTGCTTGCCTCTCATGTGACAAGTCTGATAAAGGTTTGAAAGTTCGTTTGACTGCTGATTCCAACTGATAGTACAGGAACCCTAACTTTTTTGTCTGCATATTTGGCATCAAACTGACCCACTTCACTCAACCCACACTCAAACTAAAACTAAAATACAAATCAAATGAAATGACATGCCAAAGCAAAAAACATGTTCAAACCAACCGAGATGCATTTTGAGACCAAAAGAAAAACACTTTATAAAAATGGCTCTGACTTGAAAATATGTATTGGTCTAAAGTCTGTTGAAGCAGAATGGCATATACAGGTTAGAAATCTATAATGGTCAATGCAACAGGAGAAAGATGCACTTAAAATAGCAATGAATGTTTACTCATATATATATCAGGTTGACAAAGTTCTTGTGGTTTTTAACTTTTAAATTCAGATGAATATATCTTGACTCAAACAAAAATTTATTGATTGAAATAGGCACCATCAGAATAACACATTTTTTGCCAATGTAAAACAAGTGTATTTCTGCCAGTAATGTAAAAATCTTTCATTCTGGTGGTGATGAAGTTGGTGAAGGTGTTTTTGGTATCGCTTAGGTTTTTGAAACATTTCTTATACAGAAAGTTGTCAAGAGGTTTGAAAAAATAATAGTCGGTAAGTGAGAGGTCTGTAGAGTATGGCAGATGAAGAAGTTTCGTAACCAAATTTGTTCAACTTCTGCAGGATTGCTTTAGCAACGTGCGGTCGGGCATTGTCGTGAAGGAGAATTGGCTTTTTTGTTGCCGAAGTTTCTGATGCATTTCATCGATTTATTGACAGTACTTATTTGCCGTAATGGTTTTGCCTGCATTTAAAAAACTGTAATGGATGAGACTAGTCACAGACCATCAAACAGTTAGCATGACCTTCTTTTGATGCAACTCTGGCTTAAAAAAATGTTGTGGAGCTTCGTTGGCATCTAACCACTCAGCTGAGTGTTACCGGTTGTTGTAAAGAACCCACTTTTCAGCGCAAGTCACAACCCGGTCGAGAAGGTCATTCTTGTTGCGTAAAAGAAAGGAAGATGTCACTTTATAATGGTGTTTCTTTTGGTTGTCATTCAATTCGTGAGGCACCCATTTATCAAGTTTTTTTCTCTTTCCAATCTCTCTCAAGTGGTTGAAAATCATTCTATACGCTATGTCTAATTCAAAAGCAAGTTCTCAAACATTTGTACAGGGATTGGTTTCAACATCCGATGGCCAACCCTATGCTCAACATCTTCAAAATTCTCATCGCTGCCACAAAATTTCTTAAACCACCATTGTGTTGTGTGTTCAGTAGTGGTTCCTGAGCCAAATGCTTTGGTGATATCGCAAGCTGTTTCAGCAGCTTTCCAGCCTACCTTGAATTGAAAATTAAAAAATTGTGTGAATTTGCTTTTTTTCCATCTTGTATTCAACATTCTGAAAAGAAGACATGATTGTTCTAAAACGATTAGATAGAGTGAAAAACGCTTTTTAAAATAATATATAAAGTAAAGGTATTTTAATGAAAACTTACTTGAAAATACATTATTTGAAATCAAAAATAAAAATTCCACAAGAACTTTCTTCTCAACCCAATAGCTACTTTTGTAGAAAAATTGATGTTAATAAGAACTTGTTATTTTAGACTTACAAAATTAAAGCGTGTGCTATCTTTCTCTTATTTTTATTTTACCCATATCAATATTTTTGGGATTTTTTTTTTTTTTTTTTTGCGTGTCGAATTAATTAATTGGATTTAGGTGTTTCATAATATTCAATCATTAGCTGTCATACAAGTCATTTTCAGTGGTTGCTCACTGGTAATAACAAATGATGTTCCCTGAAGTCTGAGTGACAACAAGTATCCTCATATTCTCCAATTGTTTCGATAATTATTACAAATCATTTTAATAACAGTATTAATTATATTGATAATGTTGCTGCTCATCATATGCTGGGAGGAGTATTCCAGATAATGATTTGTGCTGTTATATTTTTGTTGTCTTCAACTCAATATTGGCAATAATATTTGCAAGCTTACATTTTTATGACTTATTTTTTGCAATGGAATCAAAAACTGTGGCACACATAAGTTCACTAATGTTTTCTCTTAAGTGAATCTTTGTATTTTTGTTCTATTGTGACATTCTAAAACTATTTCTGCTGTCTCAACAATTGCTCATGTCTATCAAATGAAACTCCCTTTCGATCCACTGGTGACAAATCAGATATTCATTCAAATTTCTCTTTAGTTATTTAGTGAATTGCTAATAATAAAAGGATTATTTTGTCTTCTTTGTGTTGGGTTTCGTTGATGTGATGCAGCCTTTTTTTATCTTCTGTAAATGAGATTTGCCAGATTATTATATGTGCATTATGCTATTTTTATTTTTTTTGTATGTGACCATTTTACTTGTAATTAACATTTGGTCGGCTTTTGTGAGAATCAATTTTTTCAGTTTGTGTAGGCAGGAATCAGTAATTTTTGCATAAGTCAACTATTTTAAAACTGTTTTCAGATGAGGATAAAAATACTACCAGAAAAGTAGCAGAAACTCACCATGAAGCAAGCGAACAACAGAAAATGCTGTGTTTTGAAAGAAACAGCTTACCTTAAAGGCTTGTATACAATGATGTTTATCAGCTGTTTTCACTTGTAAAGTAATCCTTTTCAGATAAAGTTAATGTCAAGAGAGAAAACCTTTCTAGGGCTTTCTTCATCTTAGGTTTTCCTTTCATAGGATGGTGCTTATCATTTTTTTTTGGGGAGGGGTAGTTCATTGCATATCTTTGTTTTTTTTTAATTGTTTTATTTTTTGACTTGTAAACTTTATATAATCATGTTTTTTGGAGTATTTCATCTTACAGGTAATATTGGGTCATCAGGAGAGAATATGCACCGTTTCAAGGCCTCCTTCTCACAGCCTGTTCGCATATCGCCCCCCCCACTGATATGAGGCCCAATTATCTGCTCAATACAGTGAAAAGAAAAGATGTTTGATAATTAAATGGTTCCTGTTACGAGCAACAGCTTTGCGCATGTCATTCAATGTTCAAAGACTACGTCTGAAATATTTATTAGGATGCGCACATATCGAAGAAAATAATAATAATAAACAATAATAAATAAAAAAAATACATATATATATATATATAACATTAATAAAAAAGATATATGTATATATAAATGCATAAAACAAGATAAATCTACTCACAGAGATAACTGCACTGTAGACACTTGCTACCATATTATGTGGTATCCCATTCCGCTTAGATTGTAACATAACCTTCACGGTTAGCTCTTTTTTTTAGATTTTCATGTTTCTCTATCTTGTATTGATTTCTACCCGGCTCTTATAAGGTATTGTAAATTAAAAAACAAATTGTTATGGCTTTTCGCATATCAGGCACATTCGCTGATGCGAGGTTTAGATGTTTGAATTGCATTTAAATGAACTGCTCAGTACAATAAAAAAATGTTTAATGATTTTGCGTTTCCTGTAACGAGCAACAGCTTTGCGCGCGTGATGTTTAAATTTTAAAGACTTCATCTATCAAAAAGAATAGAAAAACAGAAAAAATGAAAGAAAATAAAAATAAATAAATAAATAAAAATAAAACTAGATTAAACAAGAAACAAAAAAATGAAAATCATTAAATAAATGAATAAATCTCACGAAGATAACTGCATTGTGGACACTTGTTATCATTCATGTTGTATTTCTTTTGACCCAGAGCCACATAGCAAATTGTTTAGTTATTACAATGAGGCGTTTACTAGCTGCACTTTCTTTTCGGCCTTTAATTCCAAACTGTCCTAAAATTTGATATACAGAGTCTTAAATAAAACCTCTTGCTCCAATCTCAACACCTTGAAGGATTGTAACGTAATCTTCACGGGTTAGCTCTCTTTTTAAGTCTTCATATTTCTCTATCTTGTATAGATATTCTTTACTTCTGGTTTATATATATATATATATATATATAAATTCGTATTCCTGTCTGTTTGTTTGTTTGTTCACAATTTGGTTAATATATACAAAAGGTTCCTTACTTTACTCTTTCATTATATATAGTATGATTCTTGCTGTTAATATACAATTAAGAGATCACCTCATTTGCATATTACATTAACAAAAATAGATTTGATTTGATTTTTTTTAAAAACCTTTTTTTATAGAATTATTTGCCCCAAGAAACTTCGGAACATAAACACTATATATATATATATATATAAAGACCAAATAAAATAATTTGTTAATCTAGCTTGAAAAAATAATTCCGTGTAGATAGAAAAATGTTTGGCTTTTATTGTTTTTTAAATATTCAAACAAAAAACACTTTCAATTTCAAAAAGATTTCATTTGTTTGTTTTTATTATTCTTTAAACGGCTATACAGAAATTGGCAAATTTTTCTGATGTGACCCAGCGTCATTTAACACCTAAAAAAGAAATAAAAATCTACTGCCCCACTCTCTAAATTCCACAATTTACACTTTTTTCACGTTAATCTCATACTTAACTTTCTAATTAAAAAAAGTGCAAATTTTATGTGACACAGCGTCATTTAATCCCTAAAAAAATGTACTACTTTTTTGGGGTCTAGTACGTTTAAACAGCCTTTATAAATATTCTGAAAGAAAAAATTTTGAAAAAAAAATTAACATTTTAGAATGGGGATCACTTTTCTATATTAATTTAACGTAAGATAAGCACCCACTTTTTGGCCACCAAGCGTTCAATGAGACATGTCACCTCTAGCATTTTTTCAAGTTTGGTGATCGGTGGGGGGGGGGATGACAAATACTCTAGAAGTGTAAGCCATTTTAAGTTTCAGAACAGTTTCAGATGGTTCGCTGTTACACACAAGTCCTGGGAGGTGACTTGTTTGTAGTAGACACTTCCACAGAACAAAATATTCTTACCGTGTCGAAACCCGGGAAAAGAACATGTGAAATTGCTCCAGAAAAGGTTTAATATTTATGAAGCAATTCTGGTTTCTGATTGGTTGGTAGCAGAACATGAATTTATTTGATTCGTCAGTTCTTAGCAGCATCGTTTATAAATAGAATCGTCCGACTGTGTGGGATCATACCCCATTAGTGTTCCAAAATATTGCAACATTGTTTTTTTTTTAGTGGGGGAAGGGCAGAAATTACATTTGAAACATAAAATAACCATAAATTTAATTCATTTTTATTAGACCATTCAGTACTTTCACCTACCAATTTCATAAATAAAACGAATCCCAAAATATGACAAATTCAATTTATTTGGTGGGGGGGGGATGCATTAGAAACATAAAATGACGAAAAATTTCATTGACTTGTTTTTGAAATTAACATTTGATAGATCTTCATTTTTTTTTTATTAGGGCACACACTTTTAAAACAAAAAGGCTCTTCCCCTTCAAAAAAAAGTAAATCGAAAATTTCCTTTATTTTCAAAAAAATACAACAGTGAAAAAAGTGCCCTCACAAAAAAAATAATACAAACGCACGTCTTAATGTTTATGAACGTTATTTTTTTAGGTTCATAAAATCGTGAGTTTTCTTAGGACAGTGGGCAAAACAGTTTCAAGTTACCTTTTTCGCTTTCCAGATTCCAGCCTACTTGGCCATTTTTCTTTTTTTTTTTTTTGTAATCGCATAGGCATTCACTGCTATTTTTTATTGAAACAAAAGTTGTAATGATTTATTTTTAATTATTTTTTTGGGGGGGGGGTTCTTTCAAGTGCTCAATATCTGGAGAATAGATTCTTCTCTTTCTGCCGAAATATCTGGTGGAGAGGGCATCAAGTATTTCTTCTTTTTTTGGGCGATTACATTTACATGTTTTCATTCGTTATTTTATTTTTGGAATTGTTGTGGGGGTATCCACGTTGCCCATGATGAAAATGATTAGTATAGCAGGTGTTTTCCAAACAGAACTTCAACCCAGGCAACACCAGGTACCTATGCTAGTATAATATAAAGGAGAATCTCTGTTATTAACAGTATGTAAAATTTTTATTGTTTTTTTAATCCTCTCTACACTGAGTATAGTCTAGAGGAGAAGGGATAATACGAATCAAGTGGTCGAAATAGGAAAAAAAACAATGGAATAACAAGTAAAAAAATAGCATATAACCGTAACACGGGTTTCGATTTTTCTAGCAAAAATCTACTGGCTTACATAATAATGTAACATCCTTTTCGTTTCAAATCAAAACCCATATAATAGTAAATGCATAAATAAATTCTTAAAATTTATTATATAAATAAATTTTGACTATAAACAGGAATTTGTTAGCTTTGTTAAGGAAGTTTTTGAATTGAGACTTGCTGTATATTTTGAATAGTCAGGGTTCATATCGGAGACAGATTTAACGGGGGGACTCTGAAGAGGGGACTCAGAACAAAGGATAATAATGGCATTTATATTCTGAGGGAGATGCAAATTCATTATTAAAGGAATGTGTAATACAGTTCTTTTATATCAGAGGGGGAAATCATTACTGATGATGGAGGAGGGGGACACATTATTCAGAAGAGGGTTATACAATGTTCATTTATAGATGATAATAGTCCCAACACATTTACTTTTTAGTTGTAAGGACAATACAAAGACAAGCAGTTACAAAATATAGATGCTGATTCTTTTATTCATCAGCCGGCCGATTGATGACTCAGGAATTCAAGCATGGTCTACTTTTCTCCCCCTTCACCTCTAAGGAGATCAACTCCACTAGTCGCTGTCTGTCTCTCATCTCTAATTGACTCTATCACTGTGACTGATTCTCTGATTATCCTCTAACTCGAACCCCATCTCAATATATTGAGAATCTCCTTTATTTATGACATCAGAGGTGTGCTGCTAACCAACGTGACTAAATTTCACATGGATTTTACATATGTCTGTCCAAACACTTTTGCCAACAAAGAATTCCCAATTTTAATTGTTCAATATCCAACCTATTTTTAATCATTATCTATAGACTCGCATTGTTCATTCTGACATATTTCATATCCAGTTATTTCTAAAAGAATGGACAATCGCTCTATCTTTGACATAAATAATATTTAGTTATTTCTAAAAGAATTAACAATCGACTTCCATTATCTTTTAACACTTGCCTACAGGGTTCGATTCTAGACTTTCCCTAATATCATTTTCACTTATCTAGTCTCCCTTCTTACTTACATGAGAAGGGGACAGCCCTTGTGTAACATATAGAATATAGCCAATAAAATCTCTTAATAACATTGGGCCAAGATCAGAGTATAGTATCTGTTCTGATGCTGCACTTCACCTTTTCTGTCCTTGTTCATTGGAGGAGAGACCTTTCATGACTGAGACAATTTTTATTTTTGTTCCTATCAAGAGTGCCCTTTTTTGGGGAGCTGAATTTTACCCACATAAAAAACCGACCTTGTGTCTAGCTCTACCTTCATGGAGACGCAAGTAAGTAGGAACATTTATGGAATGAAGTCATCTGTTAAAATAGATAATAGATAACAAACATCTCTCCACACATACACACACAAACATTAGCAGACGCACAGACACATGCAGTTCATTGACTCATTAATAATCTGACAGTCTGTATAAACTTTATTCATTGAAATATTTCCGACCTTTCTCACTGAACTCTCTTACTAATACAAAAACTAATGAACATTGACTTTCAATGAAATATAATTTATATCAGGGGTCACCAAACTTTTTTCACAGTGGGCCAGATAACTGAAAGAATGACGAGTGCGGGCCGCATAATCATTCTGTTCTATACTTGCAAGCCAGAACAAAAGCTCTGGGAAAAAAGACGAAAAACTAAGTTTAGCATTCCATGTTAATCAAAAAACAAAGACAACCAACATTTTATTTACTAAAAAGTTTTCAAAGAAGGCGACGTAAGCAAAAAGATAGTTACATCAAACCTAGTGTGCACATATCCAAATCTCACAACCCAAACAGCAAAAAAGTTTAGTGAGATTTGTGAAACTGACGTTTGGCTTTCAAGATATCATCAATGTTTGGTTTGGAATTGCTGCATCCAATCAAGAGAATTGCTTTCAAATGATCATCAGTCAATCTTGTTCGATGTGTTGACTTCACATATTTCATTTTTGAAAATGTTTGCTCACAGACATAAGTTGTTCCAAACACTGATGCCATACCAGCGGCAAATTTCTTCAATTTCGGAAAATCAGGATCAGGTAAGCAGCGGTAAAATTCAACAAGTTTTCCTTCTCTGTGCTTCTCTTTCAACAAGTCATTTGCTTGCAAATCAATGAGCTCCAACTGTAGTTCAACTGGCACATCATCAAGGTTACAATCAAACGGATTCTGGAACAGAAGAATGTCACTCTCAGTTCTGTCGAGATCTGAAAATCTCTCCAAAAAATGCTTCTTCAAGTCACGAATAATCTTTTTTGGAAAATCGAGGTTGACATCTTCAGCGATTGAAGCGCAAAACTCTCTGAAACAGTGAAAATGAGAGAAGTTTTCTCCTTCCAGTTGTGCTTCAAACAATGACACCTTTCTCCGAAATCCTTTGATGATTCTGTAGAGATCACAGACGAGGTTATCCTTTCCCTGAAGTTTCAAGTTCAGTTCATTCATGTGGGATGTGATGTCGACCAAAAAAGACAACTTTGACAGCCAGATAGGATCTGACAGCTGTGGATCGGCTCTATCTTTTTCAGTGAGAAAAAACATCTATTTCATTTCGGAGCTTGTAAAAACGAAACAGGACTTTACCACAGCTGAGCCATCTAACCGCTGTGTGATAAGGCAAGTCACAGAAATCAGAATCAATTTTTTCAAGAAAAGCCTGGAACTGACGGTGATTGAGTGCATTTCCCCGAATGAAGTTCACAGCAGAAACGACTGGTTTCAGTACACAAGAAATATCTAAGTCTTTCCCACAGAGTGCTTGCTGATGTATGATGCAGTGTATGAACAGAGCGCCTGGAATTTGAAGATCTTCCAGCTGAGTCCTGATCTGCCCCACCAGACCCTTCCTCCCTCCAGCCATGTTTTTACCTCCATCAACTGTAACACCTCGAAGCTGATTCCACTGAAGGTTATAGTCTTGCAAAGTTTTCTGCACTTCCATGAAAATGTCTTTTCCAGTTGTTGTTCCATGCATGCTGCAAACGGATGCCAACTCTTCTGTTATCTGAAAGTCTGAATTGACACCACGAATGAATGAAGTTGCCATCAGTAAATGGTTTTCCTCGGTATGCCATCTTATGCACTATTTTGTAACTTGTACGAGTGACAGATTCATTTTCAGCAAACTTTCTCGTGAAGAGGTTTCTTTGAGTTTCTAAACCACATTTCATGGACTCATATTTCTCAGAGCGTAACTTTCCAGAAAACTTTGAATATGTTGATAGATGTTTTGTTTCATAGTGATGCCGAATATTGTACTCTTTCAAAACGGCAACACTTTCGCTACATATCACGCAACTAGCTTTCTGGTCCTTTGTTTCAACAAAGAAGTACTTTACTCCCCATTCTTCATTGAAAATGCAACACTCGGCGTCCACTTTTCTTTTCTTAGAAACCATAATGAAGGGTGAAGAAAACAGGATCTGAAAATGAAAAAGAAATTGAATTAATTTTGGCGCTTGAGTAGTTTGGCTCTTTGTCTACTAAGTGTCAGAGTACAGAGCGATCAAACACAGTACAAGGCCTGCCGACCAGTTTTACACCCCTTACGGTAGGGGGGTAAGGATTTTAAAAATGAGTCAATTTTGACTGCTTTTATATTGTCTTCAAACAAGTTGAAACATCTTAATTTTGTATAAATATAGACATATAGGTGAAAGTAATCCAATAAATCACCAAATGACAGTCAAATTATCAATTCAATCCCTCATTTTTTTTAAAAATTGAATATAATTATTATGAATATAATTTTTTGATCCTTAAAAGGACTTTTGAATAACAGTAAATAGATAAAAATTAAGTAATTCTAATAATAAATTAAAACAAATCTTTGCCAGGGTTGATAAAAAATTTTAATATGCTGAAAACAAAATCAGAGTCAGGAGCAAAACGTTTCCCTTTTCAAAAATTTTCTGAACTTATATAATCACATTAAAATTTGCTAATTGATTAAAAGAAATATTAATATATCTGCCAAAAATAATTGAATACCAGTCCCATGGAATAGAATGCAGAACATGACATATTGAAATTGACCTGTGCACCTTGAAGAGATCTATAACAAGATTATTTTATCTGAAAAATCATAGAATTTATTTTTTTAAGCATCTTATCAATGAAATTAATAAATAATCATGCCTGAACATTTTTTTTAAATTAAAAAAAATATGGGGAAATAATAATTTTTACTGTGATCATTAAATTTTAAAATTTCAAGAAAATTTTTGTATTATTATCTTAGATTCAAAAAAGGATGCACAGTCATAATATAGTCTATTTTGCTTTAGTCGATTTTCAGTAACAGAGAAGGTACAAAATTTACTTTAAGTAAATTTATAATTTGTGTCTTTAATAAACATTTATCAAAAATATGCTTAAAAAAAACACCATTAAATTCCTTAATATTAATAGCTCCAAATAAATTATTTATAAGTTTTGGCGAAAAGTACCCTAACCATAAATTTTTTGAGACAACGAAAAACAGCTATATAGAATTAATTAACTCAATTACAATCCGACAAAGATTTAATTTTTATTTTATTATTAGAATTACAATAAGCGATGACGCAAGATCCTTTCGTCAGGCGAGACCCAACAGAAAAACTCTGAGCGAGAATTAAAAAAAATATAAGTATAAGATATTTGTACTATTATTAATTCTATAATATTATATCTATTTATCCAAAAATTTTTAATTTGATTATCATTTGGTGATTTACTGGGTTATTTTCACCTAGAAACTTTAATCATACAAAATTAAGATGTTTCACCTTGTTTGAAGACAATATAAAAACAGTCAAAATTGACTCATTTTTAAAATCCTTACCTCCCTGCCGTGAGGGGGGTAAAACTGGTCGGCAGGCCTTGTACTGTGTTTGATCACTCTGTACTCTGACACTTAGTAGACAAAGAGCCAAACTACTCAAGCGAGAAAATTAATAAATATCAATCGTTTTACATTTACCATTCTGAGATGGTAGTGGTTCAGTGGAAAAAGGTCGAAAGTTGTTGTGAATAGTATTTCTAAATTTTTTCCACTTAGTTCTTTCATAAGTAAAATAAAAAGTTTTTCAGTTTGATGTTGGCATGTCTTTTCTAAGAAATTTAGTTAAGAATGATATTTCTATTATTTTTAAAAAATTTTCAAATATCCTATTTTTTTTATTGAACTTTGCACACCTTTGAGATAAATGAATAAGTCGATGAAAAATTGCAAGAATCTTTTTTTTAAACATCATTGGCAAATCTATTTTTTAAGATAAACAACCTTCTCAAAAAGGTCTTAAAGCGATGGAAACCATGGTGATGTCAGAGCGTAGGCGGAGCTACCACGAGCCGAGGAAGCGACGTCAGTTCAACGTCGACGGGCCTGGTGAACTGACGTCGTGGGCCGTAGTTTGGTGACCCCTGATTTATATCAATAAGAAGTTTTCGTTATGATTTTTTTCGAACCCTGTAGAGCAAGGCTCTTAATCAATCGATTCAGCCTATTGAATTTCCCTTGTTTTTACAAAACTAAAAATATCCACGAACATTCTATGTTTTAGTTGTTGTAAACATCCATTATATATATATATATATATATATATATATATAAAAATCTCTCTTTTTGTGAATATATGCCTTCTGAACTCATTTTTTGTGTATGGTATAATATCTCGTTTTCTCATATTTGATTATAAAATCTACAAACCATTTTCACGAGGAATATTTCTCTGAGTCCAGCTCATCCCAAAAAATATTTCTTCCATGAAAAACACCTTAAAGCAAAAAACACCCGTCTAGCTGAATCCACTGTGAAAAATTTCCCCCACTCTATATCTGTGCCTAAATCAAAACGCAGATTCCATGAACAAAGCTTCTTTCTTAGAACTGCACGCCTGTGGAACTCTGTTCCGTCTGCCTGCTTCCCTCCGGACTACAACTTGGTTGTCTTCAAGTCCAATGTTAACAAATTCCTAATGAACCGCCCCCTTAAGTAAACATTTCAGCAAATCTCCTCACTAGCGTAATGTACTTGCAATAACTCTTATCCCTGAGTGGCTTCCGGGCCTTGATAAGTGGTGATCACTGTGTAAAAAAAAAAAAAAAAAACCCAAAAAACTGGTGTGGAACACATCCCTAAAAACTCGTGACCGTCATCCCTATGTATAGCAATAGGAACTATAAATGCATTGTACGATTTAACATTTTTTAACATTTTGCCTTTTTCATGTTTTCTTTTAGATGTTCAAATGCAGAAGTTTCTATTCCTGTTTTTCTACTGATATCAGATGTGGATCATGGATCCATTAAGCCACAAAAAGTTTGGGTTATTAAAAAAAAAAAATTGTTTTGTTGTCTATTATGAGAAATTACCCCCAGAAGAGATTTTGCATTTGCCTAGGTTCAGTTTCATTCCCCATCTCTGACAAGAGGCTTATCAAATCAGAACTAGAAAACTGCAACTTACCAAAGACAACGGCAATTAGTATGGCATCATAAGCATTAGTAGTTCTCATTGCTAAGCATGATTGTTGATTGCAGACATTCAAGTTCTTTTATCACAAATTCCAAGAAAACATTGAAAAGTACAGGAGCTAAGACACACTGCTGGATTACCTCAACAGTTGCATGAAACCAATTTGTGTTTTCTGTTTCACTGCACATTCTCTGTCTTTGTATAAATTGGCAACAATACTCACGATTTTGCTATTAACTCCAATTATCTTTAGCATTTTCATAGGGCTTTTTGTCACACTGTCAAAAGTTGCTTTGAAGTCTATGAAGTTGAGATGCAATTTTTCATTTTATAAAATGTAACAAGATCTGTGCATTATATATTTTTTTTATAGTGGTTAAAATGTTCTTCCAGTCTACTCCACTTGCTTTTCTTTTAACATAACTAGTCGCAGCCATCCAGCAACTGGATAGTGTCCCAACAATTTACCACAGATAGAAAATAACTCCTGTCTATTCATTTCTCCTATCCCTGGGATCTCATTGCCTCATCTGAATGTTAGCTCTCCCATCCTTCTTTTCATTAGCCCAGTGCTGCTCTTCCGTCCAGAGATTCTGGCGATTTTGCTATCAGTCCAAATCCTTTCAAATGTTTTACAACTTCTTTTGTTGATATCTTTATTACATCCACCATTATGTAGTCGATGTATGAATCAGTAGTTTTGCTTCCTTTCTTCAACATCGTTTCTAAAACAGCTGGCATAATCTTCAGCGCAACATTCAGTCTGAATCCAAGTTGTGTCAAGCAATAAGTTTTTCTTTTATAGAAGACCAGCTGGTACTGCCATAGTTCCTTTGCCACATGCAGCCTTAAGGTCCACAATCACAGTTCCTCCCACCAACCATCTCCACTTCCTCATCTTTTCATCACACACATCTATTATATTGCTTCCTGCATGACACGTCATAAAACGGTTCAATTCACGGAAGTCTAATACTGGTTTGATTTTACCTTTCGTGGCCTTGAATACTATTAATGATAACCTTTTCCTTCTCCCTTCCATGGTAAAAGAATACCTTCTGCTATTCACCTTTTCACTTCCTTCTCAAACTCTGTAACACTGGAGGTTCTCCCTTCCATTTCACCTTCGATTTCTCGCCATCAAAATTTGCCTCAGTCTTTATCCTCAATTTTACAAACATCTGGCTGATGGGCAGCTATGGCACAATATGCATCTCCAAATTTACTTAAGCTTTCTTTATAGTTACATATCCATTCCAATTATGACATCAATGATAGGACTCATTAATATTGCCTCCACTTTTACTCGTACTCCATTGATTTCTACTTTCCGGGCTCCTTTACATATGTAGTAGTGCACCCAGTATGGACAAGTGCAGTCATTACCATATGGTTCACCGCCACATCTATTATCAGAAATGGCCAGTACTGCGCCTTTATTCTGTTGCTATTGGCACAGAAGCTCCCCCTTGCCTGTTTCCCCGACTCTGAGGACAATATCTTGCAATGTGACCAAACTTTCCACAGTTGTACCATATTACTCTAGATAACTCCTTACAATCTTTTATAAACTGCAGTCCTCTACATATGAAACACTGAATGCTAGTTGCTTCCTTATTTCTCTGAGTATTGCTTTGCGCACTCGCTTCCACTGTTCCGGTCTCTCAAGTTCTTTTGCTGACTAACAGATGTGCAGTTGGTATTAGCTTGCTAATTTCCTTTCTCTCTATGGGAGGTAATTGTTGTAGTGCTACAGATACATCATCTGAAAATTCCGTAATAAAGGCAAGTTGGCTGTATGATCCAACCGAAAACATCTCATTTGCATGTTATGTGACAATATTGCAAGTATATGGAGAGAAACGCAGCCATTTTCTTTTTTCTTCATTCTTTTTGTCTATGTGGTACTCTACAGACTGCACACAAACAGGTTTGTACTAATTTTTTAAACTCTTTAATTATAAGAAAACGCAACTTATTTTAGCTTTTGGTAGCATTTTAGACCACATTTATTTATTTTTGTTTTTGTTTTGAATATTTTGACATGATGCTTTATAATTTATGGTGAAACACCAACTATAAAAATGAGGATAACAGTCTGCAAAAGTGAATACACAAGATCTGTACAATTTGAAATGATTTCACTGTGTTTATTAGAATCTTTCAGTTGGGGTATGCCCAGACAAGATGGGGCAGATAAAAACAATAATAAATAGAAATTCATATTCTAAAACATTTGATAAAAGGAGTTTATACCTCTTAAAATAGGCAAACCAAACTATTTTCAAGATGCAAATGCCATTGTTTCCAACTTCTCCCTATCATGATATTTTTAAGCTACATGAAAGTATTATATGTTAGATTAATATAAAGCTCTTTAATATCTTTACATGGTTGTATTTTCAATTTCTCATTACGACTAGCTGTCTGTCCTTGCACTTTGCACTTAACTTTTCTTTATTCCTGCTTGTTTTTATTTCATGAAAGCATAACTGAATTCAGAAAAGGTCATAGGATATTTTTCTTTTTGGTAATCTTGAAAAGAAATGTAGATATAACGAGAACTCTTTTTCTCCCTCCATAAAAAAAAATTAGAACAAACACTTATGATTAAAATAGAATATTTCATTAAAGATTTAAAATAAACATTTTTATATACAGTGTTATCATCAGAATATTAGAAAAATTAAATCTGTATGATTATGTAATCAGTTAAACAATAAATAAATTAATTTATTTTTTTAATATTAAAAACAAAACCCATTCAAAATACTTTGATTAAAATAAAAGTACTTTTTGGAGTTTTTTTTTTAAATCATTTACCCAGTCACCTACCTATTTCTGTGAGGTAGAATTAATTGGTTTTTGCAATTTGTTCAAGAAAACCACCAAGTAGATAATTTTAGAATTTTTTCCCAGAGATAAGTATACTTTCCCTTTATTGTGTGATTTTGAAGGTACATAAAAGACCATTGTTTGCATTTGTAAACGGAGAAAGCATAGAAGATAATGTGATAAGAATATGAATTAGATTCATAGACGTTAATTGTTGTCTGTGTTTACCTCCTATAAACAGTGATAAACAGTGCTGAAAGTAAAAGAAAACACTGTTCAGTCATTTTCATATTGACTTCTTGTATAGGTTAACTCTATCAAAATCACACACATACAGGATCTTGCAGCAAAATTCAACATTTGACAAAAGAAAAAACAAAATAAACAATAAAAACAAAAGTTGTACGTACAAAGACCCCACAGTTTATTTAGTGGTATGAACATTGTTGAGCAACCATACCTGCGTTGTCTTGTCTTTGTGTGCAGAGGTATCCAATGATAATCTTGTTCATTCAGGACCCCACCACAAATCTTCATAGTGGATTTGGGGCCTTCTTGATAGAAGAACAGAGACATGACATCTCCTTCAACAATGACGCTAAGGAATTCAACGGAAGAAAAACTATATATATATATATATATATATATATATATATTACTAGCCTGGCAAGGCCACAGGGGAGATAACCGAAGCAGCCAAACCAAAGCTGCCTGTCGGGCCACTAGTATATATACAAATGTAGGGGAGATAACCGAAACTGCAAAACCAAAGCTGTCTGCCAGGACACTACAAATGTAGCGAAATCAAAGCTGTTTGCCAGGACACTATAGATACAAATGTAGGCAAATTTGGGCATATTTTATTGATTTGAAAATATAGGTTATTTTTTATTAATTGTCATAAAATTTGGACCATAGAATAGTATTATAATCTTCAAAAAGCTTGCAAATTTTCAGGTTTCGAACCATAGAATCAAAGATATGATCATTTCAATATTCAATTTGAGTATAGATATATCCATATATAGATATACCATCTTTTGGGGGGGGGGCAATTTTATAAGTTCAAAATCTCAGCGACTATTGATCAGAATTTAATAAATGAAAGCTTGGTGGAAAGTTAATAACCTGAATTGTGTAGTGGGCTATGTGACATTGTACCTTGAAGTTGCACATTATTGTTTCAAAAAGTGGGGGATCATTTTTCTATATTAATTTTAAGTAAAATGGGCATCCACTATGATCACCTTTTTGGGAGGGTCTGTTATTTAAAAAAATTTTTTTTTTAGGGGGATATTTATTATGGCTTGGTAGACCAACACTTTTCGAGTGTGCTGAAAATGAATATTGCATTTAAATTTTCTGCAAAGAAGTATTTTTCCAGGTATTAGGGAAAAATATGCACACGCTTACATATACAACAGTGCCCACCATTTATAACATAGAGAATTACATTGCTTAATACTCGGAAAAATACTTATTTGTGGAAAATTAAACTGCAATATTCGTTTTCAGCACACCTGAAAACCTACAAAAACAAGTTTTTTAAGGTAGGTTTTGGTTTTAAATTATAAATACACCAAGCCTCAAAGTAAAAGAAGAAGAAAACAACAACAATTGCTCTTGACGATAATCGGATGCACCGATAGAAAGAGCTTGAGAAGAATATAGCTAAACAACAACTTTTGGGTGCCATTTTATATAACATGCCTTCTGAAATTGTAGCGGAATTGGTAATAACTGAAATGGGAGGAAATAAAGAGCTTACCTCGGGTACATCTGTTGTTATGTTGTGGGCCGAGTGGAAGAGAGTTCCAAGATGGCGTCTATGGGTTTTTATTGGTGTTGACCCCATATAATTCTCGTAGAATCGCATGTGCTCTTACACGATTATGCAAATATATAATTCCTGGCCGCTTTAAAGGCAGGACGCTGGGAAGCAGTCAGGCAGTGTTTTGCAGATTGTGCGTAGGTGATTCTGTGGTTGAATTGTTCTTTGTGACAAACCACGAATCTGCGAGAAGCGAGTTTTCTTCTGCTTTTTTTTTTGTCTCCTTTTTCTATGGTAATTACAGCCAAGAAATTCCTCTCTTCTAGAGGTGGGCGGTTTCCTATCTTTGTTCCTGATTTTTGCCTACTACATTTTGCTACAAGCTATTTCGGGTTGACTATGGCGAAGATGCGGATAAGCAGTGACATCATCAAGCCGTTCTCTGGTAAGGGAGATGTTGTAAAGTGGCTGAAAAAAGTGAGACTTGTCGCACAACTTCAGCAGGTTAATGATATAGCATGTCTGCTACCTTTATATCTGGAAGGTGATGCATTGGCCCTCTACATAGAAATGGATTGAGGCCCGATTAAAAGAGGCATTTACTGACGACGCATTTGCAGCACAACGTGTTGGTGAACGTGTGGATGTTTACGCCAACAAAATCTGACACTTGGTTGGATTGGCCAGGTTCACAGGAGATGGCCTAGAGAGATTCACGAAATTGACTTTCGTCACTGGGTTCCCTGACGTCATCTCAATTGCTCTTCAACATCGAAGCCCTAACCATGGGGAAGCTAATGTCAAGAACGGCAGGAAAAATATTAAATGCGCAGCCATTTCTATTAATGAACCAGATTTCACTGCCACCTTTGACCATCAAAGCCGAATGTGGACAGAACCGTCGAAGTGATCTGAGGACCACCCCCTGAAATCGAATGCCAGAATACCCAATGCCGGCAGAAATCCGTGAAGAATACATGCAGGAGCTCCGCACCTGGATAGATAATGGTGTGCTCGTGCTGTACCCAGAGGATAAATTAGGATCCCCCCAAAGGCCTAATTCCCCTGATGGTTGTGATACAGCAGAACAAAGCCAAAGTGCGCCTGGTGATGGACTACCGGGAGCTAAATCATTACGTAAACGTGTTTACTGCCAACGCAGATGTTTGTGCGGCTAAGCTGCGCGAATGGATACAAAAAGGTGCTAACGTGTCTCAACTGAACCTCAGGAGAGCTAACCTACAAGTACGGGTCCATGAGACACTGTGGCCATACCAGACTGTGGAAATCGACGGGAAAAAAACTGTCTGACCCGTTTGGGATTTGGCTTGAATGTGGCTCCTCTGATAAAGAGAGCAATTGTCAGCGAAGTATTATCCCAGGAAGAAGTTGTAGGCTGCGCAGCATCTGCTTACATTGATGACATTTTTGTCAATGAAGACGTGGTGCCCGCGACCCGTGTAAGAGAATACCTAGCACAGTTCGGGTTAGAGTGCAAGAACCCGGAGTGGTTGAAGGACGGTGCACGGGTGCTGGATTTGTTGGTCAGAATGGAACACCATGAACTGTGGTAGAAGCAAGGAAATGCAATTCTAGAGGCTCCCAGTATTGTTACGCAACGAACAATCTTCTCCCTGTGTGGTTGACTTGTCGGCCACTTTCTGGTGTGTGGTTGGCTTTGTGTGGCTTGTGGAATACTCAGAAGGAGAGTAAGTTTGGTAACAAAGGGCTGGGACGATGAAGCGAGGAACACTGTGCTGCATCATATGATGCTTCAGATCTTAGAATCTGTGCAGCAGGACGATCCGGCCTGGGGAAATTGGTGTATGGACAGCAAAAAGCTGAATGTAGGGGTTGATGCTTGCTCCCTAGCAATTGGTGCAGCCTTGCAGATGCGTGAAACTGTGTTGGAAGACGCATGTTGGCTTGACCTGAAGATGACTCTCAATACATCAACTTAGCTGAACTGGACGCCATATTGAAAGGCATCAATTTGGCTCTTCAGTGGCAGGGCAAGGTGCTACACATAAAGACATATTCTGTCTGCATATACCATTGGGTCTCTGAATATAAACAAGACAAAGATCCAGCATCCACCTGTTATTTTACTCCCAAACATTAACACCAGAAGAAGTGGATCAGTTTTCATACCTAGAGAACATCTTAATATCTACTCCCACATTAAGAAAGATTTGGGGGACAAGATCAGAGTAGTCTATTTCACCATTAGTCGATTTAACTACTACTTGTATTCAACAATAATATACTGAGAATGGCTACTAAAATCATAGTCTTTTGGGTGATAGCTCTATCCACATTTTTATTCGCATTCCAAATGTAAACCGTATACAGAAACGATATAAAAAAAAAAAAAAAAAATTGAGTACTTCAAAGAACCAAAGATTGAAACAAATTTAAGAAATCCCTTGAGAGAACCACATGCCTAATGCAGTTGTTTTGCATTAAGCTTCAGTGATCAATGGAGGCCATCATCTATCATCAACTTTGCTAGACAGGCCATGTCCACTGAATGGATGCATCCACTCTCCAATGGTCTATGGTGAACTTGCTAAGTGAACTAGACTGCAAGGAGCCCTGAAAAAGCACTCTAAAGAACAGTTGAAGTACACCTTGGCCTTAGCCAACATACACCTACTGTTGAGAACAAACTGCTAAGAACAAAAACATGTGGAGAACACTACATCAAGACATTGCAGATTTTGAGTAGACAAGGAAAAATGAGGAGGCAAGACAAAGAGAGTAGCTTGAACTACCTCGTCCTTCCTCTACCTCTTTTTTGTGAACACTGTTCATGACTTTACCACTTTAGATTAGAAATTTGAAGTCATGTCACTAAGCATTAAGAAGAAGCAGATTAATAGTATCCGATATGACGATAATATATCACCCACTTGGTTCAAGATTTGTAATAATAATCCCCTTAACTAAGGAACTCTTATTGATAGAGTGCTAACAACTGCACCAGAACTGTTTTTCCCCATAAAAAAGAAAACAATTTTACTTATAGATATTATCCTCTCCACATCCTTCAATAAAATAGTATGATTCAGGCAGATATCTAAAAAAAAATTTGTATCACATTAAAATGTTTTGGGCAATGTTTAAGACAGGAACAAAAAGTAAACTCGTTTTTTTTAAAAAGTACTTACAAAAGATTTGAGCTTTTTTACTAATGAGTCACCATTTAACATGTTAAGTCACTCAAGAATAAGTGTTAATAAGCTGATTAGATTGTAAGAATGACGAAGAATGTTATGAGAGGATCGAGCATGATGAATAAAATGAACAAAAATGAATTACTTATTAGGAAAGTTTATGACACATGTTTGTTGCCATTGGAATTGAGCATGATGAATAAAATGAACAAAAATGAATTACTTATTAGGAAAGTTTATGACACATGTTTGTTGCCATTGGAATTGAGCATGATGAATAAAATGAACAAAAATGAATTACTTATTAGGAAAGTTTATGACACATGTTTGTTGCCATTGGAATTGAGCATGATCATATAGCCCACAGGGAAACATTCCTGCAATAAAGTTGTCCATAGATAGGAAAGATAAAAAAGTTATTTGCAGTTGTGGTAGGAAGATGAGTTTTTGTTATAAATATTTTTCAAGAAGAAACCAGAGATTGGAACTGGTGAACACCTTCCATGGAAATAACGATAAAGAAGAAAGACTAACCATGTCTCTTTCTTCTTGTGTAGAACAGAAGAGCTCACCTTCCCCCACTTGATTGCAAAGTTTATTTCTTTGTCAAAGTAAGAATCCTCGAATCTACACCTCTCCAAATGTGACAACAATCAATACTCCTTCTTGCAATGTATCTAACTCTTATATAAGTAGTAAATTTCATCAGAGGTTAAGTACTTTCTGTAGTTGTTGAATGATCCATTTATCGAGGTAGTTGGAAGTTAAATCTCACTACTGCCATTGATTATTAATATTGATTTTTCAACTTTAAATGAAAATTCTCTCCAAAAGAAAAGTTTTATTTTGGGGGTAGGAGTCTTAATAAGTCTCTGCTAGTATCCTTGTGCCAACAATTATGAATTTTGAGAAAAGTGAGAATATATACATGCCAAAATAATCGTGTGCATTATATTCCAAAAAGAATCATATCTGAAAGGATTATCTCTGTTAATGTAACTACCGATGTGTATGCACACATATGTAACATATTATAATATCTCAACTCCATGGAATTTTTAAAAATGCAAATAGTCATTCTTATTTCTTTTTTTCCATTAATTTTTTTCTATTATAATAATGCAAAGAACATTTAGTATTAAAGATAATGTGGGCCAAATTTGATGAAGCTATTTTTTATGTTTTTTTTTTCTAGATTACGACACTTGTGAACCATAAAGAAAAATCCAAAGTATCCGAAAAGACCTTACGGATATTAGTGCAAGTTGGACAAGTGGTTAACCGGGCTGTTGGAAATTTTGTGTCTGTTGGAGAATCTATAGCAGATGAAAATCCGGAGATTAAAACTGAAATGTGTGAGGCGTGTCAAGAAGCCAGGCTGGCAGGTGAGTTAGCAAATAGTATTCAATTACGAGTTAGCAAATAGTATTCAATTACAAGTAGTTTTATGGAACATGTCTTGTTATTTTGCATTTTTCTCTTTTTTTTCCTCTTTTTTTTCTCTCCCTCTTTTTTTTACTAGAAAAATATTTTTCCTCATGTGTACTTCATTTTCTTCCATTTCTGTTCAGTTGATCAGAGGGTGGCAATTGACCAATCAGAAAGCAAATTTGCTATGTGCATTATTTAATCCTCTTTCATATAACCAGAATTTTATCATGAAATTTGAATCACTTTTAATAGTTTGGAGTGTCTAAAATACTTTTGATCACTCTTTTTTTTTGTGTGTTAAAAAAGACTTCAACATGGCAAGTATTAAAAATTTTGAAAAAAAAATTATTCAGACACACACTAGTAAGTAATTTTTTTTACTGTTTTTATTCATTAAAAGTATAATTGTATGTTGTTTTCTCTTTCGTAGCTAGCAATTTAAAATGCCGGCAAAAGATCATTTAGATGGAAAACTGCTTTGTAGTCTCAGCAGCAACGATAGCACAGCTGTAAACAACGGACGTTTTTTTTTTTGTTGTTTTTTTGTTGATTTTTATTCCAGAATGATTTAAAAAAAAAATAATTGAAACATATGAATATAAAAAATTTTCTTACATGTTTAATTATCAGAATATAATTAGGCTAATTAGAGCTATTCAGTTTTCAAAATATTAAAGCAATCCCCACCAGTCCAATGTTATGAACTTTGCAATTTCTCGCATATTTCTAGTCAAATTAAAAAAAAAAATTATATGGTTGAAAAGACAAGAAAATAAGCTTTCTAAATGTATAACTTGCGTGCACTTTATCCATTGACTTAGTTTTTAACGGTGAATTAAACACTGTTTTGCTTTGAACAGCCAAAAATGTGAAATGATTTTGATTCATGGGTACATATCTTTTTTTCATTTTCATCATTTTTACAATTTTTTTCAGCAGATTATTATCGAATAGACACTAATCTACCACAAAAAAAAAAAACACTATTTAAATATTTGTAGGAGTGCTCAGTTTCTAGTGAATCTACAATAATCTGTTAATCTACAATAATAACAAAGAAATATTACAATATATTCATTTTTAAATAGTTCTAGATTTCAATTTCAGTTTTTTGTACATAAAATGCATTACAATTCAACTTTGAGTTCTCTAACTTCTTTTCTTTTAACGGATACATGGCATTTTTAAGAAATTTATATTTATGTGCACTTACTGTAGATTATTTGAAAACCATTAATTTCTGGAGATTTTCAGTGGCATATTCTGATTCCTTGCACAAAGAAATACACTTATATAGCAAATTTTATTACTTAATCTTGTGTTTAACAAAGATATAGCATTTTTACTGAAAAAGTAGTGTAAAAAATGTGACAAAACGCATATGGTCTTAAAGAGAGAAAAATATCCAAACGTGCAAGGCACAAACATAGTCATAACTTCCTTATTTTTTAATTGGATTAAAAAATTTTTAAAAGATTCTTTCTTAGCTTATCAAGCTCTTTCTATATATGCCGTTATTGAGATATTTTAAACCCTTTAAATTTCTTTCATGAGTTCCAGCTTGTTTCACTCATTGGTCTTGAGGTCACCATCAATTCACTGTTTTACTACCTCATTGTAACACAGCTGATTATTCCAGTTATTTATTTTTTTTTTCTAAGGACTGCAAGATTGTGAAACTCTCTTCCTGCTCAGTGTTTTCCTTTTTGGTCTTTTGAAGATTGGAGCTGTCTTGGTTTCTTCAAGATTCAGGCATTTCCAATCTTTGCAATAATCAGCTTTCGTCCTTGTTGTCTCAAGAGATTTCCATTAAAAAAAAAGAATCAAAATTGAACTTTTTAAACATAAATCATTTTTTCCTAATAATTTCAGAAGTCCAAGCCCAAGTCCAAAACTCATTTCAGAGTAATAGAAAAAATTGGTCTTGATATGGCATCTTTTTGTTTTTGTATTTAACATCATATTAAAAAAATATCTTAACAAAATGTTCAATTTTTTTTTGTAGGATTTTCATTATGCCAAAAAATGTTGGAGGGTGTGGAATATTTTGGGTATATAATTGTTTTGAATGTTTGGGCATATAGTTGTTTTGAATGTTTTGGCATATAATTATTTTGATGTTTTGGCATATAATTGTTTTGATGTTTGGGCATATAATTGTTTTGATGTTTGGGCATATAATTGTTTTGAATGTTTGGGCATATAATTGTTTTCATGAATGTTTAGGTATATAATTGTTTTGAATGTTTAGGTATGTAATTGTTTTGAATATTTGGGCATATAATTGTTTTCATGAATGTTTTGGCATATAATTGTTTTGAATGTTTGGGCATATAATTGTTTTGAATGTTTGGGTATATAATTGTTTTGAATGTCTGGGCATATAATTGTTTTGAATGTTTAGGCATATAATTGTTTTTATGAATGTTTGGGTATATAATTGTTTTGAATGTTTAGGCATATAATTGTTTTCATGGATGTTTGGGTATATAATTGTTTTGAATGTTTGGGCATATAATTGTTTTGAATGTTTGGGCATATAATTGTTTTTATGAATGTTTGGGTATATAATTGTTTTGAATGTTTGGGCATATAATTGTTTTCATGGATGTTTGGGTATATAATTGTTTTGAATGTTTGGGCATATAATTGTTTTGAATGTTTGGGCATATAATTGTTTTGATGTTTGGGCATATAAATGTTTTGAATGTTTGGGTATATAATTGTTTTCATGAACGTTTGGGCATATAATTGTTTTCATAAATGTTTGGGTATATAATTGTTTTGAATGTTTGGGTATATAATTGTTTTTATGAATGTTTGGGTATATAATTGTTTTGATGTTTGGGCATATAATTGTTTTGAATGTTTGGGTATATAATTGTTTTGAATGTTTGGGTATATAATGGTTCTGAATGTTTGGGCATATAATTGTTTTGAATGTTTGGGTATATAATTGTTTTGAATGTTTGGGCATATAATTGTTTTCATGGATGTTTGGGTATATAATTGTTTTGAATGTTTTGGTATATAATTGTTTTGATGTTTGGGCATATAAATGTTTAGAATGTTTGGGTATATAATTGTTTTTATGAATGTTTGGGTATATAATTGTTTTGATATTTGGGCATATAATTGTTTTGAATGTTTGGGCATATAATTGTTTTGAATGTTTGGGCATATAATCGTTTTGAATGTTTGGGCATATAATTGTTTTGAATGTTTGGGCATATAATTGTTTTCATGAATGTTTTAGCATATAATTGTTTTGAATGTTTGGGCATATAATTGTTTTTATGAATGTTTGGGTATATAATTGTTTTGATGTTTGGACATATAATTGTTTTGAATGTTTGGGCATATAATTGTTTTCATGAATGTTTGGGTATATAATTGTTTTGAATGTTTGGGTATATAATTGTTTTGAATGTTTGGGTATATAATTGTTTTGAATGTTTGGGCATCTGATTGTTTTGAATGTTAGGGCATATAATTGTTTTGAATGTTTGGGCATATAATTGTTTTCATGGATGTTTGGGTATATAATTGTTTTGAATGTTTGGGTATATAATTGTTTTCATGGATGTTTGGGTATATAATTGTTTTGAATGTTTGGGTATATAATTGTTTTGAATGTTTGGGCATATAATTGTTTACATGGATATTTGGGTATATAATTGTTTTGAATGTTTGGGTATATAATTGTTTTGAATGTTTGGGTATATAATTGTTTTGAATATTTGGGCATATAATTGTTTTGAATATTTGGGCATATAATTGTTTTCATGGATGTTTGGGTATATAATTGTTTTGAATGTTTGGGTATATAATTGTTTTGAATATTTGGGCATATAATTGTTTTGAATATTTGGGCATATAATTGTTTTCATGGACATTTGGGTATATAATTGTTTTGAATGTTTGGGTATATAATTGTTTTGAATATTTGGGCATATAATTGTTTTGAATGTTTTGGCATATAATTGTTTTCATGAATGTTTGGGTATATAATTGTTTTGAATGATTGGGCATATAATTGTTTTGAATGATTGGGCATACAATTGTTTTTAATGTTTGGGTATATAATTGTTTTGAATGTTTGGGTATATAATTGTTTTGAATGTTTGGGCATATAATTGTTTATATGAATGTTTGGGTATATAATTGTTTTGAATATTTGGGCATATAATTGTTTTGAATGTTTGGGCATATAATTGTTTTTATGAATTTTTTGGCATATAATTGTTTTGAATGTTTGGGCATATAATTGTTTTGAATGTTTGGGCATATAATTGTTTTTATGAATGTTTGGGTATATAATTGTTTTGATGTTTGGGCATATAATTGTTTTGAATGTTTAGGCATATAATTGTTTTGAATGTTTGAGTATATAATGGTTTTCATGGATGTTGGGGTATATAATTGTTTTAATGTTTGGGTATATAATTGTTTTGAATGTTTGGGTATATAATTGTTTTGAATGTTTGGGCATATAATTGTTTTGAATGTTTGGGCATATAATTGTTTTGAATGTTTGGGCATATAATTGTTTTCATGGATGTTTGGGTATATAATTGTTTTGAATGATTGGGTATATAATTGTTTTCATGAATGTTTGGGTATATAATTGTTTTGAATGTTTGGGAATATAATTGTTTTGAATGTTTTGGCATATAATTGTTTTCATGAATGTTTAGGTATATAATTGTATTGAATGTTTGGGCATATAATTGTTTTCATGGATGTTTGGGTATATAATTATTTTGAATGTTTGGGTATATAATTGTTTTGAATGTTTGGGTATATAATTGTTTTGATGTTTGGACATATAATTGTTTTGAATGTTTGGGCATATAATAATTTTCATGGATGTTTGGGTATATAATTTGTTTGAATGTTTGGGTATATAATTGTTTTGAATGTTTAAGCATATAATTGTTTTCATGAATGTTTCGGAATATAATTGTTTTGAATGTTTGGGTATATAATTGTTTTCATGGATGTTTGGGTATATAATTTTTTGAATGTTTGGGTATATAAGGTTTTTGAATGTTTGGGCATATAATTGTTTTCATGGATTTTGGGTATATAATTGTTTTGTATGTTTGGGTATATAATTGTTTTTAATATTTTTGGCATATAATTGTTTTGAATGTTTGGGCATATAATTGTTTTCATTAATGTTTGGGCATATAATTGTTTTCATGAATGTTTGGGTATATAATTGTTTTGAATGATTGGGCATATAATTGTTTTGAATGATTGGGCATACAATTGTTTTGAATGTTTGGGTATATAATTGTTTTGAATGTTTGGGCATATAATTGTTTTGAATGTTTGGGCATATAATTCTTTTCATGGATGTTTGGGTATATAATTGTTTTGAATGTTTGGGCATATAATTGGTTGCATGAATGTTTGGGTATATAATTATTTTGAATGTTTGGGTATATAATTGTTTTGATGTTTGGACATATAATTGTTTTGAATGTTTGGGCATATAATTGTTTTAATGGATGTTTGGGCATATAATTGTTTTGAATGTTTGGGTATATAATTGTTTTGAATGGTTGGGTATATAATTGTGTTGAATGTTTGGGAATATAATTGTTTTGAATGTTGGGGCATATAATTGTTTTCATGGATTTTTGGGTATATAATTGTTTTGAATGGTTGGGTATATAATTGTTTTGAATGTTTGGGCATATAATTGTTTTGAATGTTTTGGCATATAATTGTTTTCATGGATTTTTGGGTATATAATTGTTTTGAATGTTTGGGCATATAATTGTTTTTATGAATGTTTGGGTATATAATTGTTTTGATGTTTGGGCATATAATTGTTTTGAATGTTTGGGCATAAAATTGTTTTCATGGATGTTTGGGTATATAATTGTTTTGAATGTGTGGGTATGTAATTGTTTTGAATGTTTTGGGTATATAATTGTTTTGAATATTTGGGCATATAATTGTTTTCATGAATGTTTTGGCATATAATTGTTTTGAATGTTTGGGCATATAATTGTTTTGAATGTTTGGGTATATAATTGTTTTCATGAATGTTTGGGTATATAATTGTTTTGATGTTTGGGTATATAATTGTTTCGAATGTTTGGGCATATAATTGTTTTGAATGTTTGGGCATATAATTGTTTTCATGGATGTTTGGGTATATAATTGTTTTAAATGTTTGGGTATATAATTGTTTTGAATGTTTGGGTATATAATTGTTTTGAATGTTTGGGCATATACTTGTTTTGAATGTTTGGGCATATAATTGTTTTGAATGTTTGGGCATATAATTGTTTTCATGGATGTTTGTGGTATATAATTGTTTTGAATGTTTGGGTATATAATTGTTTTCATGAATGTTTGGGTATATAATTGTTTTGAATGTTTGTGCATATAATTGTTTTGAATGTTTGGGCATATAATTGTTTTCATGGATGTTTGGGTATATAATTGTTTTGAATGTTTGGGCATATAATTGTTTTCATGGATGTTTGGGTATATAATTGTTTTGAATGTTTGGGTATATAATTGTTTTGAATGTTTGGGTATATAATTGTTCTGAATGTTTGGGCATATAATTGTTTTGAATGTTTGGGCATATAATTGTTTTCATGGGTGTTTGGGTATATAATTGTTTTGAATGTTTGGGTATATAATTGTTATTAATGTTTGGTTATATAATTATTTTGAATGTTTGGGAATATAATTGTTTTGAATGTTTGGGCATATAATTGTTTTCATGGATGTTTGGGTATATAATTGTTTTGAATGTTTGGGCATATAATTGTTTTCAGGGATGTTTGGGTATATAATTGTTTTGAATGTTTGGGTATATAATTGTTTTGAATGTTTGGGCATATAATTGTTTTGAATGTTTGGGTATATAATTGTTTTCATGAATGTTTGGGCATATAATTGTTTTGAATGTTTGGGCATATAATTGTTTTTATGAATGTTTAGGTATATAATTGTTTTGAATGTTTGGTCATATAATTGTTTTAAAAGTTTGGGCATATAATTGTTTTGATGTTTCGGCATATAATTGTTTTGAATGTTTGGGCATATAATTGTTTTCATGAATGTTTGGGCATATAATTGTTTTCATGAATGTTTGGGCATATAATTGTTTTCATGAATGTTTGGGTATATAATTGTTTTGAATGTTTGGGTATATAATTGTTTTGAATGTTTGGGTATATAATTGTTTTGAATGTTTGGGCATATAATTGTTTTGAATGTTTGGGCATATAATTGTTTTGAATGTTTGGGCATATAATTGTTTTGAATGTGTGGGCATATAATTGTTTTGAATGTTTGGGCATATAATTGTTTTCATGGATGTTTGGGTATATAATTGTTTTGAATGTTTGTGTATATAATTGTTCTGAATGTTTGGGCATATAATTGTTTTGAATGTTTGGGTATATAATCGTTTTGAATGTTTGGGCATATAATTGTTTTCATGAATGTTTGGGTATATAATTGTTTTGAATGTTTGGGCATATAATTGTTTTTATGAATGTTTGGGTATATAATTGTATTGAATGTTTGGGTATATACATGTTTTGAATGTTTGGGTATAGAATTGTTCTGAATGTTTGGCCATATTATTGTTTTGAATGTTTGGGTATATAATTCTTTTGAATGTTTGGGCATATAATTGTTTTCATGGATGTTTGGGTATATAATTGTTTTGAATGTTTGGGCATATAATTGTTTTCATGGATGTTTGGGTATATAATTGTTTTGAATGTTTGGGTATATAATTGTTTTGATGTTTGGGCATATAATTGTTTTGAATGTTTGGGCATATTATTGTTTTTTGAATGTTTGGGTATATAATTGTTTTGATGTTTGGTCATATAATTGTTTTGACTGTTTGGGCATATAATTGTTTTCATGAATGTTTTGGCATATAATTGTTTTGAATATTTGTGCATATAATTGTTTTGAATGTTTGGGCATATAATTGTTGTTATGAATGTTTGGGTATATAATTTATTTGATGTTTGGGCATATAATTGTTTTGAATGTTTGGGTATATAATTGTTTTGAATGTTTGGGCATATAATTGTTTTCATGGATATTTGGGTATATAATTGTTTTTAATGTTTGGGTATATAATTGTTTTGAATGTTTGGGTATATAATTGTTTTGAATGTTTGGGCATATAATTGTATTGAATGTTTAGGCATATAATTGTTTTGAATGTTTGGACATATAATTGTTTTCATGGATGTTTGGGTATATAATTGTTTTGAATGTTTGGGTATATAATTGTTTTAATGAATGTTTGAGTATATAATTGTTTTGAATGTTTGGGCATATAATTGTTTTGAATGTTTGGGCATATAGTTGTGTTGAATGTTTGGGTATATAATTGTTTTCATGAATGTTTGGGTATATAATTGTTTTGAATGTTTGGGCATATAATTGTTTTCATGGATGTTTGGCTATATAATTATTTTGAATGTTTTGGGTATATAATTGTTTTGAATGTTTGGGTATATAATTGTTTTGATGTTTGCACATATATATTGTTTTGAATGTTTGGGCATATAATTGTTTTCATGGATGTTTGGGTATTTAATTGTTTTGAATGTTTGTGTATATAATTGTTTTGAATGTTTGGGTACATAATTGTTTTGAATGTTTGGGTATATAATTGTTTTGAATGTTTGGGAATATAATTGTTTTGAATATTTGGGCATATAATTGTTTTCATGAATGTTTGGGTATATAATTTTTTGAATGTTTGGGTATATAATTGTTTTGAATGTTTGGGTATATAATTGTTTTCATGGATGTTTGGGCATATAACTGTTTTGAATGTTTGGGTATATAATTATTTTGAATGTTTGGGCATATAATTGTTTTCATGGATGTTTGGGTATATAATTGTTTTGAATGTTTGGGTATATAATTGTTTTGAATGTTTTGGCATATAATTGTTTCCATGGATTTTTGGGTATATAATTGTTTTGAATGTTTGGGCATATAATTGTTTTTATGAATGTTTGGGTATATAATTGTTTTGTATGTTTGGGCATATAATTGTTTTGAATATTTGGGCATAAAATTGTTTTCATGGATTTTTGGGTATATAATTGTTTTGAATGTGTGGGTATGTAATTGTTTTGAATGTTTGGGGTATATAATTGTTTTGAATATTTGGGCATATAATTGTTTTCATGAATGTTTTGGCATATAATTGTTTTGAATGTTTGGGCATATAATTGTTTTGAATGTTTGGGTATATAATTGTTTTCATGAATGTTTGGGTATATAATTGTTTTGATGTTTGGGTATATAATTGTTTTGAATGTTTGGGTATATAATTGTTTTGAATGTTTTGGGCATATAATTGTTTTCATGAATGTTTGAGTATATACTTGTTTTGATGTTTGGGCATATAATTGTTTCGAATGTTTGGGCATATAATTGTTTTGAATGTTTGGGCATATAATTGTTTTCATGGATGTTTGGGTATATAATTGTTTTGAATGTTTGGGTATATAATTGTTTTGAATGTTTGGGTATATAATTGTTTTGAATGTTTGGGCATATAATTGTTTTGAATGTTTGGGCATATAATTGTTTTGAATGTTTGGGAATATAATTATTTTCATGGATGTTTGTACATATAATTGTTTTGAATGTTTGGGCATATAATTGTTTTCATGGATGTTTGGGTATATAATTGTTTTGAATGTTTGGGCATATAATTGTTTTCATGGATGTTTGGGTATATAATTGTTTTGAATGTTTGGGTATATAATTGTTTTGAATGTTTGGGTATATAATTGTTTTGAATGTTTGGGCATATAATTGTTTTGAATGTTTGGGCATATAATTGTTTTCATGGTTGTTTGGGCGTATAATTGTTTTGAATGTTTGGGTATATAATTGTTATTAATGTTTGGTTATATAATTATTTTGAATGTTTGGGAATATAATTGTTTTGAATGTTTGGGCATATAATTGTTTTCATGGATGTTTGGGTATATAATTGTTTTGAATGTTTGGGCATATAATTGTTTTCAGGGATGTTTGGGTATATAATTGTTTTGAATGTTTGGGTATATAATTGTTTTCATGAATGTTTTGGCATATAATTGTTTTGAATGTTTGGGTATATAATTGTTTTCATGAATGTTTGGGCATATAATTGTTTTGAATGTTTGGGCATATAATTGTTTTGAATGTTTGGGCATATAATTGTTTTTATGAATGTTTGGGTATATAATTGTTTTGAATGTTTGGGCATATAATTGTTTTAAAAGTTTGGGCATATAATTTTTTTGATGTTTCGGCATATAATTGTTTTGAATGTTTGGGCATATAATTGTTTTCATGAATGTTTGGGCATATAATTGTTTTCATGAATGTTTGGGTATATAATTGTTTTGAATGTTTGGGTATATAATTGTTTTGAATGTTTGGGTATATAATTGTTTTGAATGTTTGGGCATATAATTGTTTTGAATGTTTGGGCATATAATTGTTTTGAATGTTTGGGCATATAATTGTTTTGAATGTGTGGGCATATAATTGTTTTGAATGTTTGGGCATATAATTGTTTTCATGGATGTTTGGGTATATAATTGTTTTGAATGTTTGTGTATATAATTGTTCTGAATGTTTGGGCATATAATTGTTTTGAATGTTTGGGTATATAATTGTTTTGAATGTTTGGGCATATAATTCTTTTCATGAATGTTTGGGTATATAATTGTTTTGAATGTTTGGGCATATAATTGTTTTTATGAATGTTTGGGTATATAATTGTTTTGAATGTTTGGGTATATAAATGTTTTGAATGTTTGGGTATAGAATTGTTCTGAATGTTTGGCCATATGATTGTTTTGAATGTTTGGGTATATAATTCTTTTGAATGTTTGGGCATATAATTGTTTTCATGGATGTTTGGGTATATAATTGTTTTGAATGTTTGGGCATATAATTGTTTTCATGGATGTTTGGGTATATAATTGTTTTGAATGTTTGGGTATATAATTGTTTTGATGTTTGGGCATATAATTGTTTTGAATGTTTGGGCATATAATTGTTTTTTGAATGTTTGGGTATATAATTGTTTTGATGTTTGGTCATATAATTTTTTTTAATGTTTGGGCATATAATTGTTTTGACTGTTTGGGCATATAATTGTTTTCATGAATGTTTTGGCATATAATTGTTTTGAATATTTGTGCATATAATTGTTTTGAATGTTTGGGCATATAATTGTTGTTATGAATGTTTGGGTATATAATTGATTTGATGTTTGGGCATATAATTGTTTTGAATGTTTGGGCATATAATTGTTTTGAATGTTTGGGCATATAATTGTTTTCATGGATGTTTGTGTATATAATAGTTTTTAATGTTTGGGTATATAATTGTTTTAAATGTTTGGGTATATAATTGTTTTGAATGTTTGGGCATATAATTGTTTTGAATGTTTAGGCATATAATTGTTTTGAATGTTTGGACATATAATTGTTTTCATGGATGTTTGGGTATATAATTGTTTTCAATGTTTGGGTTTATAATTGTTTTAATGAATGTTTGAGTATATAATTGTTTTGAATGTTTGGGCATATAATTGTTTTTAATGTTTGGGCATATAGTTGTTTTGAATGTTTGGGTATATAATTGTTTTCATGAATGTTTGGGTATATAATTGTTTTGAATGTTTGGGCATATAATTGTTTTCATGGATGTTTGGCTATATAATTATTTTGAATGTTTTGGGTATATAATTGTTTTGAATGTTTGGGTATATAATTGTTTTGATGTTTGCACATATATATTGTTTTGAATGTTTGGGCATATAATTGTTTTCAAGGATGTTTGGGTATATAATTGTTTTGAATGTTTGTGTATATAATTGTTTTGAATGTTTGGGTATATAATTGTTTGGAATGTTTGGGTATATAATTGTTTTGAATGTTTGGGAATATAATTGTTTTGAATATTTGGGCATATAATTGTTTTCATGAATGTTTGGGTATATACTTTTTTAAATGTTTGGGTATATAATTGTTTTGAATGTTTGGGTATATAATTATTTTGAATGTTTGGGCATATAATTGTTTTCATGGATGTTTGGGTATATAATTGTTTTGAATGTTTGGGTATATAATTGTTTTGAATGTTTGGGTATATAATTGTTTTGAATATTTGGGCATATAATTGTTTTGAATGTTTTGGCATATAATTGTTTTCATGAATGTTTGGGTATATAATTGTTTTGAATGATTGGGCATATAATTGTTTTGAATGATTGGGCATATCATTGTTTTGAATGTTTGGGTATATAATTGTTTTGAATGTTTGGGCATATAATTGTTTTGAATGTTTGGGCATATAATTGTGTTCATGGATGTTTGGGTATATAATATTTTCGAATGTTTGGGCATATAATATTTTCATGGATGTTTGGGTATATAATTATTTTGAATGTTTGGGTATATAATGGTTTTGATGTTTGGACATATAATTGTTTTGAATGTTTGGGCATATAATTGTTTTCATGGATGTTTGGGTATATAATTGTTTTGAATGTTTGTGCATATAATTGTTTTGAATGTTTGGGCATATAATTGTTTTCATGGATATTTGGGTATATAATTGTTTTGAATGTTTGGGCATATAATTGTTTTCATGGATGTTTGGGTATATAATTGTTTTGAATGTTTGGGTATATAATTGTTTTGAATGTTTGGGTATATAATTGTTCTGAATGTTTGGGCATATAATTGTTTTGAATGTTTGGGCATATAATTGTTTTCATGGGTGTTTGGGTATATAATTGTTTTGAATGTTTGGGTATATAATTGTTATTAATGTTTGGTTATATAATTATTTTGAATGTTTGGGAATATAATTGTTTTGAATGTTTGGGCATATAATTGTTTTCAGGGATGTTTGGGTATATAATTGTTTTGAATGTTTGGGTATATAATTGTTTTGAATGTTTGGGCATATAATTGTTTTGAATGTTTGGGTATATAATTGTTTTCATGAATGTTTGGGCATATAATTGTTTTGAATGTTTGGGCATATAATTGTTTTTATGAATGTTTAGGTATATAATTGTTTTGAATGTTTGGTCATATAATTGTTTTAAAAGTTTGGGCATATAATTGTTTTGATGTTTCGGCATATAATTGTTTTGAATGTTTGGGCATATAATTGTTTTCATGAATGTTTGGGCATATAATTGTTTTCATGAATGTTTGGGTATATAATTGTTTTGAATGTTTGGGTATATAATTGTTTTGAATGTTTGGGTATATAATTGTTTTGAATGTTTGGGCATATAATTGTTTTGAATGTTTGGGCATATAATTGTTTTGAATGTTTGGGCATATAATTGTTTTGAATGTGTGGGCATATAATTGTTTTGAATGTTTGGGCATATAATTGTTTTCATGGATGTTTGGGTATATAATTGTTTTGAATGTTTGTGTATATAATTGTTCTGAATGTTTGGGCATATAATTGTTTTGAATGTTTGGGTATATAATCGTTTTGAATGTTTGGGCATATAATTGTTTTCATGAATGTTTGGGTATATAATTGTTTTGAATGTTTGGGCATATAATTGTTTTTATGAATGTTTGGGTATATAATTGTTTTGAATGTTTGGGTATATACATGTTTTGAATGTTTGGGTATAGAATTGTTCTGAATGTTTGGCCATATTATTGTTTTGAATGTTTGGGTATATAATTCTTTTGAATGTTTGGGCATATAATTGTTTTCATGGATGTTTGGGTATATAATTGTTTTGAATGTTTGGGCATATAATTGTTTTGAATGTTTTGGCATATAATTGTTTTCATGGATGTTTGGGTATATAATTGTTTTGGACGTGTGGGTATTTAATTGTTTTGAATGTTTGGGTATATAATTGTTTTGAATGTTTGGGCATATAATATTTTTGAATGTTTGGGCATATAATTGTTTTGAATGTTTGGGCATATAATTGTTTTCATGGATGTTTGGATATATAATTGTTTTGAATGTTTGGGTATATAATTGTTTTGAATGTTTGGGTATATAATTGTTTTGAATATTTGGGCATATAATTGTTTTCATGGATGTTTGCGTATATAATTGTTTTGAATGTTTGGATATATAATTGTTTTGAATGTTTAGGCATATGATTGTTTTGAATGTTTGGGCATATAATTGTTGTCATGGATGTTTGCGTATATAATTGTTTTGAAGGTTTGGGCATATAATTGTTTTCATGGATGTTTGGGTATATAATTGTTTTGAATGTTTGGATATATAATTGTTTTGAATATTTGGGCATATAATTGTTTTGAATGTTTTGGCATATAATTGTTTTCATGAATGTTTGGGTATATAATTGTTTTGAATGATTGGGCATATAATTGTTTTGAATGATTGGGCATATAATTGGTTTGAATGTTTGGGTATATAATTATTTTGAATGTTTGGGCATATAATTGTTTTGAATGTTTGGGCATATAATTGTTTTCCTGGATGTTTGGGTATATAATTGTTTTGAATGTTCGGGCATATAATTGTTTTCATGGATGTTTGGGTATATAATTATTTTGAATGTTTGGGTATATAATTGTTTTGATGTTTGGACATATAATTGTTTAGAATGTTTGGACATATAATTGTTTTGAATGTTTGGACATATAATTGTTTTGAATGTTTGGGCATATAATTGTTTTGAATGTTTGGGTATATAATTGTTTTGAATGTTTGGGTATATAATTGTTTTGAATGTTTGGGTATATAATTGTTTTGAATGTTTGGTCATATAATTGTTTTGAATGTTTGGGCATATAATTGTTTTCATGGATGTTTGGGTATATAATTGTTTTGAATGTTTGGGTATATAATTGTTTTGAATGTTTGGGCATATAATTGTTTTGAATTTTTGGGCATAAAATTGTTTACATGGATGTTTGAGTATATAATTGTTTTGAATGTTTGGGCATATAATTGTTTTTATGAATTTTTGGGAATATAATTGTTTTGATGTTTGGGCATATAATTGTTTTGAATGTTTGGGCATATAATTGTTTTCATGGATGTTTGGGTATATAATTGTTGTGAATGTTTGGGTATGTAATTGTTTTGAATGTTTGGGCATATAATTGTTTTGAATATTTGGGCATATAATTGTTTTCATGAATGTTTTGGCATATAATTGTTTTGAATGTTTGGGCATATAATTGTTTTGAATGTTTTGGTATATAATTGTTTTCATGAATGTTTGGGTATATAATTGTTTTGATGTTTGGGCATATAATTGTTTCGAATGTTTGGGAATATAATTGTTTTGAATGTTTGGGCATATAATTGTTTTCATGAATATTTAGGTATATAATTGTTTTGATGTTTGGGCATATAATTGTTTTGAATGTTTGGGCATATAATTGTTTTGAATGTTTGGGCATATAATTGTTTTCATGGATGTTTGGGTATATAATTGTTTTGAATGTTTGGGCATATAATTGTTTTGAATGTTTGGGTATATAATTGTTTTGAATGTTTGGGCATATAATTGTTTTGAATGTTTGGGCATATAATTGTTTTGTATGTTTGGGCATATAATTGTTTTGAATGTTTGGGCATATAATTGTTTTCATGAATATTTAGGTATATAATTGTTTTGATGTTTGGGCATATAATTGTTTTGAATGTTTGGGCATATAATTGTTTTGAATGTTTGGGCATATAATTGTTTTCATGGATGTTTCGGTATATAATTGTTTTGAATGTTTGGGTATATAATTGTTTTCATGAATGTTTGGGTATATAATTGTTTTGAATGTTTGGGCATATAATTGTTTTGAATGTTTGGGCATATAATTGTTTTCATGGATGTTTGGGTATATAATTGTTTTGAATGTTTGGGCATATAATTGTTTTCATAGATGTTTGGGCATATAATTATTTGGAATGTTTGGGTATATAATTGTTTTGAATGTTTGGGTATATAATTGTTTTGAATGTTTGGGTATATAATTGTTTTGAATGTTTGGGAATATAATTGTTTTGAATGTTTGGGCATATAATTGTTTTCATGGATGTTTGGGTATATAATTGTTTTGAATGTTTGGGTATATAATTGTTTTGAATGTTCGGCCATATAATTGTTTTGAATGTGTGGGCATATAATTGTTTTCATGGATGTTTGGGTATATAATTGTTTGGAATGTTTGGGCATATAATTGTTTTCCTGGATGTTTGGGTATATAATTGTTTTGAATGTTTGGGTATATAATTGTTTTGAATGTTTGGGTATATAATTGTTTTGAATGTTTGGGCATATAATTGTTTTGAATGTTTTGGCATATAATTGTTTTCATGGATGTTTGGGTATATAATTGTTTTGAATGTTTGGGTATATAATTGTTTTGAATGTTTGGGCATATAATTGTTTTCATGGATGTTTGGGTATATAATTGTTTTTAATGTTTGGGCATATAATTGTTTTCATGGATGTTTGGGTATATAATTGTTTTGAATGTTTGGGTATATAATTGTTTTGAATAATTTGGCATATAATTGTTTTGAATGTTTGGGCATATAATTGTTTTCATGAATGTTTGGGTATATAATTGTTTTGAATGATTGGGCATATAATTGTTTTGAATGATTGGGCATATAATTGTTTTGAATGTTTGGGCATAAAATTGTTTTGAATGTTGGGGCATATAATTGTTGTGAATGTTTGGGCATATAATTGTTTTCATGGGTGGTTGGGGTATATAATTGTTTTGAATGTTTGGGCATATAATTGTTTTGAATGTTTGGGAATATAATTGTTTTGAATGTTTGGGCATATAATTTTTTTCATAGATGTTTGGGTATATAATTGTTTTGAATGTTTGGGTATATAATTGTTTTGACTGTTTGGGCATATAATTGTTTTGAATGTTTGGGCATATAATTGTATTCATGGATGTTTGGGTATATAATTGTTTTGAATGTTTGGGTATATAATTGTTTTGAATGTTTGGGTATATAATTGTTTGGAATGTTTGGGCATATAATTGTTGTGAATGTTTGGGCATATAATTTGTTTCATGGATGTTTGGGTATATAATTGTTTTGAATGTTTGGGCATATAATTGTTTTGAATGTTTGGGCATATAATTGTTTTCATGGATGTTTGGGTATATAATTGTTTTGAATGTTTTGGACATAATTGTTTTCATGGATGTTTGGGTATATAATTGTTTTGAATGATTGGGCATATAATTGTTTTGAATGTTTGGGCATATAATTGTTTTGAATGTTTAGGCATATTGTTTTCATGAATGTTTGGGTATATAATTGTTTTGAGGTTTGGGTATATAATTGTTTTCATGAATGTTTGGGTATATAATTGTTTTGATGTTTGGGCATATAATTGTTTTCATGAATGTTTGGGTGTATAATTGTTTTGATGTTTGGGCATATAATGGTTTTGAATGTTTGGGCATATAATTGTTTTCATGAATGTTTGGGTATATAATGTAATCAGAGTTTTTTTTTCTGTCTGTTTCGATTTACTCAAAACTGCACACATCTTGTCTTCTCATGTATCGTTCTCTTCTTCCTCTTCTACTTCTTGCTCTTTTTTCTTCTTTTTTCTTCTCAGTCGTCAGAAGCGTCGTCTTTGTCTTGACTACGTTTTTCCTTCTCCCTTCTTGCTCACAGTTACCCATTTTTATGCTAAGCTGAACTCTAGTGTGTGCGAGAGAACACGAGATTTTGCGTGATTACTTGGCAATATTAACCGGCCGCCGCCATCTTGCCATTTTTCTTTGGACATGCCCGCTTTGCAGAGTGCACACCTTGAGCGTTTGTCAGGTAAGCCCGTCTGTTCGCAATTTATTACACACTCCTCCCTGATCTCATTATCACAGAAAGAGCAGGGAGGCGGTGGCCTTTTTCTTTGAGTACTTCTTCGGAGAGGGGGATTCGGGGCTTCATCATCGTCTGCGCTGTCTTCCGTGACACGAAGGTCGGCGAACCTAAAGCTGAGCATCGCAGTATCACTGTCCGGGTCTTCATCATCAGCAGGAGGGTCAGTACTTTGAAGGCTACCACTCTCAGTGTCGCTGTGCGTTGAAGCCGTCATGAACCAGAATGATGGGTCGCTGGTCACGGATTCAAGTTCACTATCTTCGTCAAGCGGCAGCTGCGTTTGGAATACTGATCTTAAGTCTTTAATATGACGAGGTACTCCATCAACTTGCACCGCCTGCGGGCTGATCACTTCAGTGACATGACCGGTTTCGTAGCGAGTCGTGCACTGGCCTCGGGGTTTTTTAACCCAGACGACATCTCCCTTTTTTATGTTCTTTTGTGGTGGCTCCGGTTCGGGTAGTGAGCTCCAAACCTCTTACCCTGACACGGTATGTATGTAGCGTGTTGGCTGGCGCGGTGGAGGGTGAAACATCGTCCTTAGGGGTGACGTTGTACCAATAGACTGCTTCAGGTACCGTACACCCTTTCCGCGCTGCGATTGTCTTAACAGTTCTGTGATTGCGCTCAATAATCCCGTTTCCGCTGGGAACATGGGCACACCGAAAACGCAGATGGACACCCCAGCCATCTGCAAACTGTTTAAACGGCTCACTAACAAAAGCAGGGCCATTGTCGGTGAGTATCTCAGAAGGAGGGCCACGCTCGAGGAACACACCTTCCAACTCATGGATAATGGCAGCCGCGTCCTGCCGGCGAATGGGCCACCACAATGAAAACCTAGATGGTCCACAGTCGATAAGCGTCAAAAAATGCCTCCCGTTGTAGTGCATTATGTCCATCGCAATCCTATCCCAATTACGCTTCACACTGAGTATTCCCTTCTTCCACCGGACAGGTGCTGGGTCGATCGATCGGCAGGTGTTGCAGCTTCCCACAACAGATTTCACAGCCCTCCGAGACACAGAGGGGTCAACCAATCTGGCGAAGTAAAGCGTTCGGTTTACACCGGGGTGCCCGCTTTGGCAATGGACATCATTAATATGCTCCGGGCTGAGTCTCTGTCCCACTGCAGCACAATTTACAGGTGCTGACTCGTTCACTTCTTTTGGCAGGTCTAGCCAACGGCGTGGCACTCTGGTCAGACGATCCACCTGATTCAAACAGGACTGCACCAGTGTCACATCTATGACCAAGTCGTATTCCTTAGTGGTTTCGGTTAGGGTAGCAAGCCGCCTCCGGATCAACATTTCGGCCGACGCCTTCGTTCTCAGATGTGCTTTTCCGTTCAAGGCATTGGTAATCCACCAATGCACACACGTGGAATCCGTGATGATGTGAAGGATTCTAGCCTGCCACTGAAGCGCTAGATTGACTCCTTTCAGTGTAGCATCGAGTTCAGCTAGGTTTATATGCTTGGCGTCATTCTCCGGCCGAAGCCAGCAGGCATCTTCTATTATCCTTCCGTCGACCACCAGAGCAACGCCAAGGGCAAGTGAGCTGGCGTCTACCCAAACTGTAAATTCACTCCCATCGACGCACCAGCTCCCCCGTACAGGGTCATCATTGGTCACTCTGGCCACAACTTCCACCAGCATGCTTCGCAGGGCAGGATCATGCACCTCATCGTCCCATCCAGTTGACATAGAAGTTGCCCGTCGCTTTATGGCCGCTACAGCCACTCGGAGCCACCCACACACAGGGAAGTGACCCACCAATTTTCCGCAAATGGAAAACGTGCTCCGACGTGTGATGGTAGATGGGATTTCCGGGATTTCACCACTCCTTCCCCATTGAAAGCCATCTGCACTTCCGCTCACCTGCAGTCCGAGCACTTTCGCCCCGTCCTTTAGCCGCTCCGGCTCCTTGCACGACAATCCGAAGTGCTCGAAGTGTTCTTTGACCGCCTGGGCAGACAGGAGGCTCTCATTGACAAAAATGTCGTCTATATACGACGATGTCGCATGTTGCACCGCTTCATCTTGACGCCGGATCGCCTGCATGATTGCTGTCATGATGTTAGGGGCTACATTCAGGCCGAATCCTAGCCTGGTCAAGCAATAGCGAGTTCCTTTGATCACCGCCGTCTGGAACGGCCACAGCGATTTCTCAACACGTATTTGCAAGTACGCTCTTCGCAAGTCCAGTATGGCTGATTCCGCACCCTGCCGCCGCCACTCCCGTAGTTTATGAGCACAGACATCAGCCCCCGCGGTGTGTGGGTCAACGTATTCATTAAGTTCCCGGTAATCAAGAACAGGTCGAACTTTCTGCTTGTTCTCTTGTCTGACAGCCATCAGGGGAATTAGCCCCCGCGGGGGCCCGAGCTCATCCTCTGGGTATGGAACTAACCAGCCATTATCCAGCCACACTTGAAGTTCTGCCTCGTACTGCCCCCTAAGCCACGCAGGAGGGGGATACTCTGTAAGTCGATTCCGCAATGACACTGGTGGCTGGTCGGCTGCCCATTTCCAGGACGCTGTCCAAGTGTTTTTGCCCTTATCGTATTCTGCATAGAAGTCGGGCTCATCGAGAGTGATTGCTGCACACATTTGTTTGTTTGGTCGAGAGAAGCTCACATCACCGGCGCCGTTCACAGTAATTCCGCCTAGCTGTGTGATAGCGTCCATTCCAAGGAGAAGGTCATATCCGAGCAGCTCCCCATCGACCACTAACACCGTCACAGCAACCGGAGAGCCATTGCCAATGCTGATATGAACAATGCTGACCCCACAACACACCAATGAGCCTTGGCCGACAGTAAGTACAGGGATCCTTCGTTTCTTCCATGTGGCGCAATATTCCTTTCGAAGAAGGGTTTGGGTACAGCCGGTGTCAACCAGCGCTGAACGTTCACATCCATCAACTTGAACTGTTACTGCAGGCAGCGCTTTGTTCAATGCCGCGTTGGGGAGGGTGCTAGCGCTGTGGCGTCCTCCCCTTGCCCGTTTCCCGGACAATTCCGCGCTATGTGGCCTGGCTTATTGCATTGGTGACACCGTATTACTTGTCGTGCTCCATAATTAGGGGTGCGCCTTGTACCGCTTTTGCAGTCTCTGGAAAAGTGGTTGGGGCCACCACAGGTATAGCATCGTAGACCCTTCGTTGGCGAGTCCAGAGTGTCAACAGCTGCAGAGACTAGGTCTCGATCGTCTTTCAAGATGTTTCGTGCTCTCGCCAATAACTCCTCCAATCCAATCTCAGTGAGTCTTGACGATGCTCGCAGCAGTCGACTTGCCTCATCCGGAAGTCCCGACAAAAAGGCGCATGCCAATATGCGATCACTTGCACCGCCGAAGGGAGTGGCAAGCTTTTTCAAGTCGGCCATGTAGACATCCACTGTCTCCCCCGGCCCAAGTCGGCGTTCGGAAAACTGCCTCCAGGCGACAAAAGGGTCTGTACCAAATGCCCCGTATAGCGCTTGTGTAATCTGCTCCATGGTCGGATCCTCCCCTAGCTGCTGGTACACGGCATAAGCCCCTTTAGTGAGTCTCAATGGGATAACCACAGCTGGGTCTTTAATCTTGCACAACCGGCAAACGCGCTCAGCCTTTTCACGCCATTCGACCACTGAGGGACCAGTGGGGGAGCCATCGAATTCCGGAATTAATCTGATGTCAAATTTCTCCATACCAAAGCCGAGATAGCTTGTAATCAGAGTTTTTTTTTTCTGTCTGTTTCGATTTACTTACAACCGCACACACCTCGTCTTCTCATGTATCGTTCTCTTCTTCCTCTTCTACTTCTTGCTCTTTTTCTTCTTTTTTCTTCTCAGTCGTCAGAAGCGTCGTCTTTGTCTTGACTACGTTTTTCCTTCTCCCTTCTTGCTCACAGTGACCCGTTTTTATGCTAAGCTGAACTCTCGTGTGTGCGAGAGAACACGAGATTTTGCGTGATTACTTGGCAATATTAACCGGCCGCCGTCATCTTGCCATTTTTCTTTGGACGTGCCCGCTTTGCAGAGTGCACACCTCGAGCGTTTGTCAGGTAAGCCCGTCTGTTCGCAATTTATTACACATATAATTCTTTTGAATGTTTGGGCATATAATTGTTTTCATTGATGTTTGGGTATATAATTGTTTTGAATGTTTGGGTATATAATTGTTTTCATGAATGTTTGGAAGATTTCATTCATACCAAGCAATAGACAAATCAGAAAGAAAATTTGCTGTAATAACTCTTGGCATAGTCAAAATTGCCGGTTACAATTTTTTAAATTTATTTATTATTACTGAATGGAACTAAGTTCTGTTCTTCATGGCTTTGGATTATTATTAAACATATTATTACTATTAATAAACATTTTGCCTGTGACTATTCATCCTACCTATCTGCAACCAATACTTGCAATTCCCCTTTCTCTTTTTCATTATAAAGAGTTTTTACTTTTTATGATTTAACAACTATGATCATTTTTTGTCTCAAACAAACATGGTTTTACACTTACTTAATCCCTTTTTCTGTTTCTCACCATGAAACATGTGAAATAATTCATAACTCAGTTATTTAATTATACGTAAATTGAGATGATTGGTTTTTTTTTGTTTTTTTTTTAAATCAAAATTGGAAATGGAGGTTGTTTCTCTCTATTATTATTAAAACGCTTCTCTCAATTTTATTTTTTTAAACGCTTCTCTCAATTTAAAAAAAAAAAACAACAGCAACAAAAACATCGAGATACATGACTGCTTTGTTTTACGTTTTGCATCGGTGGATTTTTTTTCATGTTTATTATCGTGTGTATTCATTGAATTGTAACATCATCACTATCGTCATGACCATTGAGGAATTATTCCGTTCTTTTGTTTTTTTTTTAAACGCTTCTCTCAATTTTAAAAATAATAGATAAAAATAAAAATAGATAAAAATAAAAGAAATAACAAAAAAAAACAAACATGTTGCATGTGTGGGATTTGTTTTATCTGGGGTGGAGAGAGCTCCAGAAAGCCATTGTGAAGGAGAAGCAAATATCTGATTTAAAAAAAACAAAGCGGAAGACCAGTACCCGCATTAAGATGGTCTGTAGTTTGATTTGTTGCTGGCTATCTTGCTCTTGCTTGTTGCTGGATATCAACATTTTGAACCGAGAGAGAGACTAGCTGTCGTACAAAGCTAAATCTCTGGAATAACATCTTTGTACAGATACTTCCTCAGACATTTGTTAAAAAAAAAAAAAAAAAAAGAAAAGAAAGAAAAGTCCTATTGGCGATGGCTGTCCATATAAACAGGAACAGAAGATATTATGCTAAACGACACCCACTCAAGCTCTGTTGCTGGAATGTGAGAACACTTATTGACAATGGTAAAAGATTAGAACGGAAGACGGCAATTTTCATTAAGGAATTACAAAGAAACAATATAGACATTGCTGCACTCTCTGAGACACGTTTCGCAGGTGGGGATCAACTGGTTGAGCGCGAGTCGGGCTACACGATCTTCTGGTCTGGTAGAGCTGAAAAGGAGAGGCGTGAGGCTGGTGTTGGTTTTGCAATTAAGAACTCCTTAATTGACAAGATTGAACAGCCAGTAGGCATAAATGACCGTGCAATGACATTGAGAATACCCCTTGCTGCTGGTCGTTATATGAATGTTCTTTCTGTCTATGCGCCGACTCTTACTTCACCTGAAGACGATATTACTTCCTTTTATCATATGCTTAGATCTGTTATCACCGGTTTGCCAAGCGCTGAGAGTTTGGTGGTTCTTGATGACTTCAATGCACAGGTTGGATCAGACAATGAGACTTGGTCTCCATTGGGTCCATATGGCATTGGTAGAGTCAATTCAAATGGTATGCTGCTTCTCCATCTCTGCAGTGAACTAAATCTTGTTATCACCAACACTTTTTCCCACCAGAAAAACAAGGAGACCTAGTTCCATCACCAATCTAAACATGGCCATTTGCTTGATTACATACTGTGTAGACGTGGTGATCTTGGAAATTTTTGAAAAGTTAGAGTAATGCGTGGTGCTGACTGTGGTACTGATCATTTAATAGTTAGAGCTAAACTGAGAATTACAGTTCGCAAAAAAAGCCGTTTCAATGGTGTCAAAGTGCCTAAACGTATTGATGTTTCCAAATTGAAGGATCCAGTCATACGAAGTTCCTTGAAATCTGCTTTCAACCAGGTGGATTTCTCAGATTGTGACTGGGAGACAGTAAGAGATACAATATACCAAAAAGGTGTTGAAGTTCTTGGATTGAAGGTTCCCAGAGAGAGATTGGTTTGCTGATAATTTCAATCAAATTAAGCCTCAAATTGATAGAAAGCGGAAAGCTTATTTGAAACTTCTCAACTCTTCACCTCTGAACGAGCCAGCGCTCGCTGCCCACTTTTCTTCTGTTCGAAGTGAGGTTCAGTGTTGTGTGCGCCAAATAAAAAACAAATGGTGGTCTAACCTCTCCAGGGAGATACAGACTGCCTACGATCATAGAGATGTCAAGACATTCTACACTTTGCTTCATCAGGCTTATGGTCCGAAATCCTCTTCAACTACACCACTCCTGGCGAAGGACGGGAAAACCTTGCTGAAGACCTCAGATGAAATTAAGCATCGATGGCATGAACACTTTCATGGTCTTTTTCATAACCCACCCAATGTTGATGTTGCTGCAATAGAAAGTATTCCTCAATGTTCCTTTTGTCCGGAACTTGATGTTGAACCGACTCTTGTGGAAATAGTTGACTGCATAAGACAGATAAACTCGAACTGGGCTGGATGGCATCCCTGTTGAGCTGCTGATACATGGTGGTGTCAATGTACATTGTGTGGTCCACTCTTTGATACTGTCGGTATGACAGGGTGACCCGGTTGCCCAAGATTGGGTAGATGCCATCTTGGTTATGTTGTACAAAGGAAAAGGTACAAGATCTGATTGTGGAAATTATCAAAGTATCTCACTGCTGAGTGCGGTTGGAAAGGTATTTGCACGGCTCTTGCTAAACCGATTGGAAAAGTATGTATATCCTAATATCCTTCCGGAATCTCATTCTGGTTTTAGAGGTGGGCGAGGAACTGTGGATATGGTGTTTTCTGCTAGACAGTTCTTGGAAAAATGTATTGAACAGCGTATGCCTCTTTGCCAGGTGTTTGTGGACTTAACCAAGGCGTTTGACACAGTCAGTGGTCAGCTTTCGGAAGAATTCCCCATTGATAATGGTGTGAAGCAGGGTGATATAGCTGCACCAACATTGTTTTCACTCTATTTGACTGCTGTGCTCTGGTATGGTTTCCACGATTGTGATATGTGTGTTTATATTAGATTCCGAACGACTGGAAAGGTGTTCAACCTCAGAAGATTCCAAGCCAAAACACTTGTTAGTGATGGACTTGTTAGGGAACTGTTGTATGCTGATGATGCTGACCTGGTAACACACTCCCCAGTAGATATGCAACTAGTGATGGATCTCTTTACAAATGCTTGTACCTGCTTCGGACTGACAGTTAGCATTAAGAAAACTAAAGTCATCTACACTCCCGCTCCCAATGATCTTTATGTGGAACCTGATATCTTCGTCTGTGGAAAGCGCCTTGAAGTCGTAAAAAATTTTGTCTACCTTGGGAGTGCCTTATCAAATGATGGCACTCTTAATGCGGAAATAAGACAGAGAATCAGCAAGGCATCTAATACTTTTGGAAGGTTACAAAATAGAATCTGGTCTGACGGTGATCTGACTCTGACAACTAAAATTTCAGTATATCAAGCATGTGTAGTACCATCCCTACTCTACGCATCTGAAACTTGGACCTTGTACCGGTCACATATAGAATTGCTCAAGAGGTTCCATCAGCACTGCCTTAGACACATTCTTGGTTTAAAGTGGTATAGCTTTGTCCCTGATACATATGTGTTAAAAAAGGCCAAAACAACCAGTATTTCTTCCATTGTTATTAAGAACCAGTTGCGTTGGGCGGGTCATCTCATCCGGTTTGAAGACTATCTTCTCCCAAAACAATTGTTCTATGCTGAGCTCTTTCTTGGAAAAAGATCCCAGCACAAGCCCAAAAAACGTTTTCGTGATAGCGTCAAGGAGAATCTGGTGAGCTTTCATATTCCTGTTGGGAGTCCCTAGCGTATGATCGCAAGCAGTGGAGGACACTGATATACAGGGGTGCAGAACACTATGAAGCAGCCAAAATAGACCGAGCGAAGCTTAAGAGGGCATGTAGGAAATGCCAAACCTTGCCGCCCAACCATGGAGATCTCTGGATCTGTAAGGTGTGTGATGGGGCTCTGTTGTTGAAGGCAGGTTTTGTTAATCACATGAAAGCCCACGATAATACAGGTTCCGCTGCTGTTAGTCTCATACAAATCAGTGAGCGTTTTCAGTGTCATGTCTGCTTGAGGGTGTGCAAGTCGCTGGCAGGGCTAAAAAGTCATATTCGGGCATATGGACTTTTAGTGATTGAGGGAGTGGATCTCGTCTGACAAAACGGTGCAATCATCATATGTATATATATATGTGTATATATGTATATATGTGTGTGTATATATGTATGTGAATATATGTATATATATATATGTATGTGAATATATGTATATATATATGTGTGTGTATATGTATGTATATGTATGTGTATGTATATATGTATATATATGTGTATGTGTGTATATGTATGTGTATGTATATATGTATGTATATGTATATGTGTTTATGTATATATATATATGTATATGCATATGTGTATATATATATATGCTAGTGTGTGTTTGTATGTATGTATGTGTGCGTTGGGGTGGAGAGGGCTCCCGTAAGCAGTGGTGAAGGCAACCTTTCTAGGAGAAGCAAATCTCTAATTTTAAAAATCCATAAAGCTGGAGACCAGTCCCCGTATTAAGCTGATCTGCAGTTTAACTTGTTGCTGGCTATCTTTCTCTTGCTTGTTGCTGGATCTCAACATTTTGAACCAAGAGAGAGACTTAGCTGTCGTACAAAGCTAAGACTTTGTAACATCATCTGTGTATAGATACTCCCTCACGCATTTGTCTATTAAATTTGTTTTGTGGCGATGGAAGTCATTTTTGGGCTCGTATCTGAGGAAGTGGCACTCGTCTGACAAGACGTTGCAATCATCATATGTATATATATATGCATATGTATATATTTGTATATGTATATATATCTATATATATATGTATATATATGTATATATATATGTATGTATATGTATATGTATGTATAAAGATTTATATATATGTATGTATATATATACATGTAAATGTATATATGTATGTATATATATATGTATATATATGTGTATGTATATATATATATGTATGTATAAAGATGTATATATATGTATGTATATATATACATGTAAATATATATATGTATGTATATATATATGTATATATATATATATGTATGTTTATATATATGTATATAAATATGTATATATATGTGTATATATATGTATGTATATATGTGTACATATATGTATATGTGTACATGTATGTATATGTATATATGTACATATATGTAGATATATTTATGTCTATATATGTATATATATATATGTATATGTATATATATATGCATATATATATATGTATATATGTATGTATATGTATGTATATATATATGTATGTATATATATATATGTATATGTATGTATGTATATATATATGTATATGTATGTATGTATATATATATGTATGTATATGTATATATATATATATATGTATGTATATGTATATATATATATATATGTATGTATATGTATATATATATATATATATGTATGTATATGTATATATATATATATGTATGTATATGTATGTATATATATATGTATGTATATATATATATATATATATATGTATGTATATATATATATGTATATGTATGTATGTATATATATATATGTATGTATATATATATGTATATGTATGTATATATATATATATGCATATGTATGTATATATATGTATATATATATATATGCATATGTATGTATATATATGTATATATATGTATATATATACATATGTATATATATGTGTATGTATATATATATATATGATGATTGCAACGTCTTGTCAGACGAGTGCCACTCCCTCAGACATTTAAAATCCATGAGCCCAAATGCCTGAGGGAGTATCTATAAAAATATGATGTTACAGAGTCGTAGCTTTGTAGGACAGCTAAGTCTCTCTCTCGGTTCACAATGTTGAGATCCAGCAACAAGCAAGAGCAAGATAGCCAGCAAAAAATTAAACTGCAGACCAGCTTAATGCGGGTAATGGTCTTCCGCTTTATGGTTTTTTTAAATTAGAGATTTGCTTCTCCTAGAAAGGTTGCCTTCAGCACGGCTTACGGGAGCCCTCTCCACCCCAATACACATATACACACAGAAATATACACAGTGCTAGTTGGCCGTTGACCCAGTAAAAGAGTTCATTCGCCCTTTGGAAGGTCTTGTTTTTAATCCTTTAGGGAGACTAGCCGCCCTCCTCACCAAACAAGTCTGGTGGGGGAACCAGTTTAGTCGCCGGTGACCCGACCATGCTACATCATATGCTACTGGTACCATGTAACCCAGTACTACCTGTATATATATATGTATATATATACGTGTGTATATGTATATATGTGTATATATATATGTATACGTATATATATATGTATATGTATATATATGTATATATGCATGTATATGAATATATATATATCTATATGTATAAAGATATGTATATATAGATGTATATATATGCATATGTATATATATATGTATGTATACATATATGCATTTATATATATATGTATATTATATATGTATATTATATGTATTTATATATATATGTATATATATGAATATATATATGTATATATATATGTGTGTATATATATGTAAATGTGTATATATATGTATGTATATATATGTATATATATACATGTATATATATGTTTATGTATACATATATGTTTATATATATGTACATATATATGTATAGATATATGCATATATATATGTATGTATATATATATGCATGTATATATGTATGTATGTATGTATGTATATATATGTATGTATATATATATGTATGCATATATATATGTATATATTTATATGTATATATGTATATATATACATAAGTGTATATATGTAAGTGTATATATATGTATATATACATATGTATATATTTGTACATATATATGTATATATAATTTTTTTTTACTATAATAATTAAATACCTAAAGACACCTCCACTGCTTGCGATTATATGCTCGCGATTCCCAACTGTTAACAGGAATATGAAAGCTCACCAGACTCTCCTTGTAGTTGTCAGAGTTAGGTCACCGTCAGACCGGACTCTATCTTGGAATTTCCAAAAGCATTAGATGACTTGCTGATTCTCTGTCTTATTTCCACATTAAGCCATTATTTGATAAGGCGCTCTCAGGGTAGACAATTTTTTTACGACTTCAAGGCGCTTTCCACAGGTTAAGATATCAGGTTCCACATACAGATCATCAGGGCGGGAGTGTAGATGACTTTAGTTTTCTTAATGTTAACTGTCAGTCCGAAGCAGGTACAAGCATTTGTAAAGAGATCCATCACTAGTTGCATATCTACTGGGGAGTGTGTTACCAGGTCAGCATCATAAGCATATTACAGTTCCCTAACAAGTCCATCACTAACAAATGTTTTGACTTGGAATCTTCTGAGGTTGAGCACCTTTTCAGTCGTTCGGAATCTAATATAAACACCCATATCACAATCATGGCAACCATACAAGAGTACAGCAGTCAAATAGAGCAAAAACAATGTTGGTGCAGCTATATCACCCTGCTTCACACCATTATCAATGGGAAATTCTTCCTAAAGCCGACTATTGAAGTTGACGCGACCTTTCATACTATGATGAAGTTGCTTGAACTTGTCTGTAAAGCCAGGTGTGCAGCCAAATTTTTCCAGCACTTTCCAGAGAGCCTCACGGTTGACTGTGTCAAACGCCTTGGTTAAGTCCACAAACACCTGGCGAAGATGCGTCCGCTGTTCAATACATCTCTACAAGAGCTGTCTAGCAGAGAACACCATATCCACAGTTCCTCGCCCACCTCTAAAACCAGACTGGGATTCTGAAAAGATATTAAACCATACTGGGATTCCGAAAGGATATTAGGACGTACATACTTTCCAATCGGTTTAGCAAGAGCCGTGCAAATACCTTTCCAACCGCACACGGCAGCGAGATACCTCGATAATGTCCAAAATCAGATATTGTACCCTTTCCTTTGTACAACATAACCAAGATGGCATCTACCCAATCTTGGGCAACCGGGTCACCCTGCCATAATGACAGTATCAAAGAGTTGACCACACAATGTACATTGACATCACCATTTGTCAACAGCTCAACAGGGATGCCATCCAGCCCAGGGGCTTTGTTCAGGTTTATCTGTTTTATGCAGTCAACTGTTTCCACAAGAGTCGGTTCAACATCAAGTTCCGGACAAAAGGAACATTGAGGGATACTTTCTATTGCAGCAACATCAAAATTGGATGGGTTATGAAAAAGACCATGAAAATGTTCATGCCATCGATGTTTAATTTCATCTGAGGTTTTCAGCAAGGTTTTCCCGTCCTTCGCCAAGAGTGGTGTAGTTGAAGAGGATTTCGGACCATAAGCCTGATGAAGCAAAGTGTAGAATGTCCTGACATCTCTATGATCGTAGGCAGTCTGTATCTCCCTGGATAGGGCGGATCACCATTTGTTTTTTATTTGGCGCACACAACACTGAACCTCACTCCGCACAGAAGAAAAGTGGGCAGCAAGCGCTGGCTCGTTCAGAGGTGAAGAGTTGAGAAGTTTCAAATAAGCTTTCCGCTTTCTATCAATTTGAGGCTTAATTTAATTGAAATTATCAGCAAACCAATCTCTATGTCTGGGAGCCTTCAATCTAAGAGCTTCAACACCTTTTTGGTATATTGTATCTCTTACTGTCTCCCAGTCACAATCTGAGAAATCCACCTGGTTGAAAGCAGATTTCAAGGAACTTCGTACGACTGGATCCTTCAATTTGGAAACATCAATATGTTTAGGCACTTTGACACCATTGAAACGGCTTTTTTTGCGAACTGTAATTCTCAGTTTAGCTCTGACCATTAAATAATCAGTACCACAGTCAGCACCACGCATTACTCTAACTTTTCAAAAATTTCCAAGATCACCACGTCTACACAGTATGTAATCAAGCAAATGGCCATGTTTAGATTGGTGATGGAACTAGGTCTCCTTGTTTTTCTGGTGGGAAAAAGTGTTGGTGATAACAAGATTTAGTTCACTGCAGAGATGGAGAAGCAGCATACCATTTGAATTGACTCTACCAATGCCATATGGACCCAATGGAGACCAAGTCTCATTGTCTGATCCAACCCGTGCATTGAAGTCACCAATTACCACTAAACTCTCAGCACTTGGCAAACCGGTGATAACAGATCTAAGCATATGATAAAAGGAAGTAATATCGTCTTCAGGCGAAGTAAGAGTCGGCACATAGACAGAAAGAACATTCATATAACGACCAGCAGCAAGGGGTATTCTCAATGTCATTGCACGGTCATTTATGCCTACTGGCTGTTCAATCTTGTCAATTAAGGAGTTCTTAATTGCAAAACCAACACCAGCCTCACGCCTCTCCTTTTCAGCTCTACCAGACCAGAAGATTGTATAGCCCGATTCGCACTCAACCAGTTGATCCCCACCTGCGAAACGTGTCTCAGAGAGTGCAGCAATGTCTATATTGTATCTTTGCAATTCCTTAGTCAAAATTGCCGTCTTCCGTTCTAATCTTTTACCATTGTCAATAAGCGTTCTCACATTCCAGCAACAGAGCTTGAGTGGGTGTCGTTTAGCATAATATCTTCTGTTCCTGTTTATATGGACAGCCATCGCCAATAGGACATTTCTTTCTCTCCTTTGTTTTTGTTTTTTTGTTTTTGACAAATGTCTGAGGAAGTATCTGTACAAAGATGTTATTCCAGAGATTTAGCTTTGTACGACAGCTAGTCTCTCTCTCGGTTCAAAATGTTGATATCCAGCAACAAGCAAGAGCAAGATAGCCAGCAACAAATCAAACTACAGACCAGCTTAATGCGGGTACTGGTCTTCCGCTTTGTTTTTTTAGATCAGAGATTTGCTTCTCCTAGAGAGGCTTCCTTCACCATGGCTTTCTGGAGCCCTCACCACCCCAGATAAAACAAATCCCACGCATGCAACATGTTTGTTTTCTTTGTTATTTCTTTTATTTTTATTTATTTATTTTTTATTTTTATTTATGTATTTTTCTTTTTTTAAATTGAGAGAAGCGTTTTAAAAAAACGGTATAATTCCTCAATGATCATGACGATAGTGATGATGTTACAATTCAATGAATACACATGATAATAAACATGAAAACAAATCCATAGATGCAAAACGTAAAACAAAGCAGTCATGAATCTACATATATATACATACATATATATACATACATGCATATATACATATATATACATATATATATACTTACATATATACATATATATACATACATATATACATATATCCATATATATACATACATATATACATACGTACATACATATATATATATATATATATATGTATATATATGTATATATATATATATACAGACATACATAATTTCCCATAATTGCGAACGTTTTCGACCTCCATTCGTCATCCTCAGGCGAGTAGTAAAAAAAAAAAAAAATGAAATCGAAAAATGAAAATGGCCATATGAAATGAAAAGACGATTAAAAGGTGATTAAGACGATTAAAATAGCTTTACTCAAAAGCACTTGAGCTTGCCCTCCATTTCGTTTTGAGTCTGGTTAATCGTTCGTTTATTATTGTGGATTAACAATGCCTCAAAGATCGGAAGGCACACCTCGCAATATGAGACAGTTAAAATGGCCGTGTTATTTATTAATATGTCTCTAAACTCAGTTTTAGGGGTGTGGTGTGCTATGAGGTGCTGATAGATTGAACTATTCGGGGAAGACAGGTGACATGTTAAACGACAGGAGATGGTGGTTCGAGTCATGCCAATCTACAAATTATTTTTGGAGACACATTCTCCTATGGGACATTTAAAGATGTACACGGCATTTCTAGTTTTCAGCATACTGCCGTCGGATGTAGGGTTATTTTTATTAGTAATTAGCTAGTTTTAAATTTTTTGTAATAAATAATAAATCTTATTTTAGAGTTTTTTCCCTGGTTACGACATGTTTGTGTACAATATCGTTTATTATTTTTTCATCTAATTTGTAAACGTTCGCGATTATGGGAAATTTCTTTTTTCACTCGGAAAAAAACGTTCGGAAAATGTATGGTCATTGGCATACATACATATAAATATATACATGCATACATACATACATACATATGTATAAGCATACGCTCATATATACCTATATACATACACAATGCGTACTACACAAACATACATATACATACCCACATGCATACATACACATATGCACACATATATACATCCACATATACACACACATATACAAATACATACACACATGTACTTACACATACACATACATATACGTACACATATGCACATATATATATACACACACTTACCTACATATACATACACATACATATATATGCATTCATACACATACATGCACATATACACATACATATAAATACACACATGCATACATACACATACACATATATGAGCATACACACACATAAACACATATATGCATATACACACATACATGCATACAAACATATATAAATGTATATACATACATACACAAACATATATACACACATACACATACATATACATATAGATATAAATACATATACACACACATGTACATATATAAATATACATACACATATACATACATATATGCATAGATACATATAATGATGGCAGATTAATTGTTACATGCATCCAGCATTTCAGGCGTACACACGTCACGGCTTTTTTATCGCCACAGGATTTTTTTTTAATAGACAAATGCCTGAGGGTGTATCTATACAAAGATGATGTTACAGAGTTTTAGCTTTGTACGACAGCTAAATCTCTCTCGGTTCAAAATGTTGACATCCAGCAACAAGCAAGAGCAAGATAGCCAGCAACAAGTCAAACTGCAGACCAGCTTAATGCGGGTACTGGTCTCCTGCTTTGTGGTTTTTTTAAAACAGAGATTTGCTTTTCCTAGAGGGGTTGTCTTCACCACGCCTTACGGGAGCCCTCTCCACCCACGCACACATGGAAATAAACACATGCATACATACAGATGTATGCCAACATACATATGCATATGCACACACATGCAAACATACACACATAGTAGCACACAATTATGCATATGCATACACATGGATATACATACGGACGCATAATACACATGAAGGAACATCCCAAAAGTCTTAAATACTCAATGATCAGGACGACGATGATGGTGATGGGCACGATTAAAGGAGATTGACAAAAAAAAAGGCACGGATTTACATCTTGTTCTTATTTTTAGAAAAAAGTTTGGCTATAAGACTATCACTTTTGAAGTAGAAAATGATGATGATGTGGACAATTTCACACATTATTTCACAAATAAAATCGATGACGAATCAAATGTAAACACAATCCACATACATATATATATATATATATACATACATACACATATATGCATACATATACATACATAGACGTGTATATATACATACATATGCATATGTATATATATACATACATATATACATACATATATACATACATTAATCCATACATATATGCATATATATATACATATATATAAGTATATATATATATACTGTTGTGTCTGTATCAATAACAACACGAACGCAGAAAGTAAAAGTAAAACAAATATATTAAGACAAAAAGATAATATGTATTTACAAAGGTGCAGTTGTACTAAAGTTGGAAGATTGTCCGGCAGAGGGCGTGTTAAAGTCTTTCATGGAGCAACCGGCACATACATCTTGCCTATCCGGCGTTCGAACACAGCTCCCCGATCTTGCTGACTTGATACCTTTATCTATATCTTTTCAGCCACGTATGCTAATTAGTGGGCGTCTCCACAACATATATATATATATATATATATATATATATATATATATATATATATATATATATATATATATATATGTACATATATATATATGTACATATATATATATATATATATATATATATGTACATATATATATATATATATATATATATGTACATATATATATGTACATATATATATATATGTACATATATATATATATGTACATATATATATATATATATGTACATATATATATATATGTACATATATATATGTACATATATATATATATGTACATATATATATATATATATATATATATGTACATATATATATATATATATATATATATGTACATATATATATATGTACATATATATATATATATATATATATGGCCTCCATTGAATGGAAAAGGCACAAACTTTAATAAAGACGTTTCATATCTATCTGCGTAAGTATACTTTGATAATTATGTTTCAGTTTGAAGAATACGGTATAATAAAAATATGGGGTATTCGTTCGCACCTGACCTCCATAGAATGTAAATATGTCACAAAGTTTAACTAGGTTTTTTAATATAGATCCACAGAATATTGTGATAAGTGTTTCAGTGTGAACAGGTATGGTATAAAAAATTATGGGGTTTATCTATTTTATTTTTACTTTCATCATATTTTGCTTTGGTGTTAATACCCTCAAATTCGAAGCTATCTCTTTACAACCCTTCCTTTTCATAACCTATCACACTTTCATAAATCAGTGTCCATTTTCCGTAGGCTGTTTTTGATCCCAGTCAACGACGGGTACTTTTGCTAGTATATATATATATATATATATATATATATATATATATATATATATATATACATACACATATACATACATACACCCATATGTGTATATATACACACACATTTTCTATACATGAATTTCCACTAATGAAGGCGGGGAGGCCATTCGAGGATTGAGGTTAATGGGTATATGGCGTAGTAAACATAAATAGTGTGAAATTTGTAAATTGGATTATTGAGGTGGATGGTTCATCGAAAACTTGTTTTTGTTGGACTTGAAGACAATCAGATTGTAGTCACTTGGAAAGCAGGCAATTAGAAAAGAGTTTTTCTTAGCCGTGCAGTTCTAAGAAAGGAGCTTTGTCTGTGGAATCTATCTTTAGGTTTAGTGCACAGATAAAGAGTTTGGGAAATTATTAATAGTGGATTTGGCTAGACGAGTGTTTTTTGTAAAAGTTTAGCAAGGGGGGACCATAGATTGAAGCTCAGACGTGCACTTGCCATGAAAATAACGATAAAGCAGAGACAGACTCGCAATGTCTCTTCTGTAGGAAAGAGGTTGTGGGGAAGACAAAAGGGCATCTCCCACTTAACTACAAAGTCTGCTTTGAACTCTGTCAAGGTAGGATAAGCTGCTTCTAGCAGCTCTTGTCCAGATGTGGCAACAGTACTTTTTTGTTGGCCATACCTGGCTTTTATATGGGTAGAGAATTGCATCAGAGGTTAGATATCTACTGGAGTGGTAGAAGGATCCCACTATTTTTCCAGTGAGCTTGGCAATGGATTTGATATACGTGTTCCATTTCAGATTAGGAGTAAAGGTCAAGCGCATAAGCTTGTTGAAACATGAAGCCTCGACAAGACGAGAACCATTCATTTCAATTGATGCCAGATTGGCATCAGAGGGTAGATGATGTAGAGATAGAAGCTTGGTTTTAGATGCATTAAAAGTAACTAGCCACATCTTTCCCCTATTGTACCACATGCTCAAGATCAGAGGAGAGAAAATCAGAGAGAACTTGGTCGTTTATAGTCTTTGATGTGCTACCATAAATTGTAGTGTCGTCAGTTAATATCTATGAATGATGTTAGGATTTGATTTGGAAGATCATTAATGTAGATCAGGAAGAGAGTTGGGCCCGAGATGGACCCCTGAGGGCCTCAGCATTAATACTGAGAGCTTCTGATTTCTGCCCATCAACCACTATTCTTATGAACCTATCAGAGAGAAATGATTTAATAATTGAGAAGACATTTCCAGCTATACCATAGCTTTATGGCCTTTATGCCATACCATATCAAAGGCCTTTGATATGTCAAGAGCAATTTTCCTAAAGCGGATATCTCCGTTGAGAGATTTGCTAATCCTATGAGATATAACTGTAAGCCCATCTGCTGTAGATCTAGTAGAACGGAAACCATATTGCATGTCACTAAGAAGGTTATTTTTGCAGAGATGGTTGATTACTTTTCTATTTAACACAGATTCCAGTAGTTTACTCATGATGCACAGGAGACTTATTGGTCTGTACTGAGATGAGCGATCACCTGAATTCTTAAATACTGGGCATACAGCTGAGATTTTCCAGGGTGTTGGGAAGCATTTCTCCTAAAGACAATGCTTAAATAACTTTGTAAGTATGGGCGCTAGTTCTGGTTGAAGCTTTTTGAGCACTATAATTGGAGTGCCGGCAGGGCCAGTTGCTTTACTTGAATAAAGGTTTTAATTAGCTTGGCAACATCACATACAGATATTTGTAAATCACATTGCGTGTTTTCAGATACATGGGGAAATATTGGGGGTTGGTCATAAAGGGTAGAGTTTGCTGCAAAGATTTTGGCAAAGAGTTTGGCTTTGTCTGATATAGACGAGATTACCTCAGGTCCATTGATGATAGTTGGGATAGAGCACACACTTCTGTTCAGGATTCTGTTTGCTGATGGGACCATAGCCGCTGCTCAGCTACTTTGGACTTGACAGACTGAGCATACAACTCTAGCATTCTTTATTACTTTTTTACAGAGGTCACTGGTAGACCTAAAGGCGACTTTAGTCTCAGTACATCTATTACGTTAGAAGCAATGGAGAAAGTGATTTCTGTGTGCAATGGTAGCAGCAGTCTGGAGAGAACCACAGCTGGCTGTTAGGATTTTGCTGGAACTTTTTCGAGTCTATACCTACAATTAACAATGATGCTATAAAGGACACATCCTCTTAAAACAATAAATGCAGAGGTAGATCTGATATAAATGTGTAGAAGCTATCCCAGTCAGCCATAGATTATCGATATACTGTATGATGGAGAGGCATGTCTGAGGATTTATTACATTTCATTTTTATCTTAACTGACACAACAGAGTGGTCGGAAGATCCCAGTGGAGACAGAATGGAAGATGAACATAGCTCAGGGCAAATTGTGAGAAAAAGGTCTAGGAGACTTGCATATTGGCCGTCAGTGTTGGGCACACGGGTGGGTTCATGAACAATCTGAGTGAGGTCATAAGCAATGGAGAAATTGTGATAGAACCCTTGTCGTCGATCTTGTTTGAGTGGGTTAACCATTCCACATTGTGAACATTGAAGTCTCCACAGACGTTAATGTTTGCTGAGGGGTACGCAGACAGGATATGGTCAATTTTCTCAGATATGCTTTTAAAGATAGTAACTCCACTGTTGTAGGTACGATAGAGTGAAAATATGAATGCGGTAGTGTGAGCAAGTGCAACCCGGAAGCACATATAAGGTAAGTTAGGATCTATTCTGGAGATGTCCCTGCCACATGGAAAGTCGTCTTTAATGTAGGCACATACTCCATGCCCATGGCGATCTTGGGGGTCACGTTTTGAGGTTAAGTTAAAGTATCCTTTAATTACGAACTCGTTTAGGAAAGTAGTTGGTCCAATGCCAGTTTTGCTTAGGAATAATACGTCAGGTTTAGTCTCCTGGAATAGAGTTTGAATGTAGACCCCTGATGTTGGAAAAGGAGACATGGTAGTGGGAGTCTACTTTGGAAGTTGGAGATCTGGGTTTTCTGGAAACCTTCATGATTGAGATTTGGGATTTGTGGAATATGTCGACAGACTTGGTTAGAGCAGGGCAGAGAGGAAAAGTAAGAGAAAAAGAGACAAAGAAATATTTTTTGTAGCACATATGTAGTACATATATATATATATATATATATATATATATATATATATATTAATTGGAAGTGGCAAAGGTTTAAATTAAGACTAATCAATCGAAAAGAGGGGATGACTTTCGAAAATATTGGTGAAAAAAGCGACCCCTTCCTGTAGAAGAGTGCCCAGTTTAGAGTCAAATTGATGTTTTCAGCCAATTTTTGGATATTTGTTGTCTGAAGGGTCTAGCTTTAAAATGACACCAATCTCGTGAAACAACCGTTGCCGCTATCGAAATTTTAGGCAGACGTACAAACATACATGCATACATTCATTCAAACAGGCAGGTTAGATGTATATTATAGATTATCCACGCCATTTCAAAATCAAACAATTCATTCTAAATGCATACAATTTATTCTTAAGCATTATCTTAAAAATCAGAAATAATCATTTCAAATGCTTATAATTTATCATTAACACAATTTCAAATCAAATATATTCGTTTTAAACTCTTGTAAATTATCTAACACAATTTCAAAATCGAGAATATTCTTTTTCACTGCCTCATAGTAATTACCTACATAAATTACAGGGTTGCCAGGTTCACTCACTTGCTATCTTATCTGTCAGCACCCAGTCTCAATGTCCCTATTCTTTGGCAAGTACGACCTTGGTTCTTTGAGTCTTACTATTTGGGGGATCATGGCGCACCATGTCATCCAATTTTTTTATCCTTATTCTGCGATTTGTGACGTCAGTACACCATTCAAATTTGGGGATAAAATAGCCACACTTTGGACAGATTTCTCTCATAGTCCGAAGCTTTTTCTCCATTTTCCTTCTGGTTTGTTATCATTTTTAACTTGGAGCATAAAAACATTGGTACGGCACAATCACGTTGACACACCGGTTCTCACCAGATCACCGAAGTTAAGCAACATTGAGCCTGGCCAGTACCAGATGGGTGACCGTTTGGGAAGGCTAGGCACTGTATGTACCTTCTGGGAAGATTGGGCATGTGGCCAGCACCCTCACCCTGTAAAATGAACTCCTCGCTACAAAAGCATCTACAAAGTTGTAGATGGCCTATGCTCCTCCAGGGGCTCAAGGCTATAAAAACATTGAACGCATAAAAGAAAAATAAATTAACATCATTGGAATGCTTACTCTATTCTCTTTCCATCAATGTAATTCTTGATTGACCCACAAATAAAAAAAAATATGACTTGTTGAAGCATATTAGGTGTGTAATATTGCTGATGTCCACGAAAATACAGCACACGCTTGTAATGCTAGTCAAATACCTTTGTAAGATCAATGAAAGCAAGGTACAGTGGTTTCCTCGGCTCTCAGCACTTCTCCTGTAGTTGTCAAAAGGAAAATAACAAAGCCACATTGTGCTTTTGGACAAACTCTCTGCAAGTGACTAGAGTCTGTTCAATACTACATGAGCAAAAACTTTTCCAACAACGCTGAGCAGGGAGATGCCGCAGTAATTATTACCATCATTGCAATCACCTTTATTTTTGTAGAGCATTGTAATCTTGGCATCACGCATGTCTTGCAGAACCGACTCCTTCTTTAAGCAAGTTGATAGAGATGATCAAGGAGAACTGTATTTTTGCCGGCCTTGATGATTTCAGGTGGAATGCCATCACCACCTGGAGCTTTACCGCTAGCAAAGGTGTCAATGGCTTCAGTGAGTTCGTCAGAAGAGGGTGAGTTATCCAGCTCATCCATGGCTGGCAGGGGTGGGATGTTTTCAATTGCTGCATTAGTGACAACATTCTCACATGAGTATAGCTGCTGATAGCATTCAGTCCATGTCTTCATTTGTTGCTTTCCACGGCACTAGAGCTGAGAGTGAGAGCATAGATACTCAGGATGTTCACTGAGCCTGATTTGCTGGAGAGATGTATGGGAAGGATTATTTGTGTACCTTTGGATGGATGTGTCCGTGGACAGCAGGCTGTTCTTCACTGTCAGTCCAACGCTGTAAGTGTGGTTCCTCTGGTTCCTTGCATTGCCAGAAAAAAGTGTAATCCTGTTCTCTGATGCTGCTACTGTCTGAAAGTCTTGTCACCTGCCTCTTTAGCTCGTGGTTTATGATGGCTGTCTTTCTCGTGTCATCAATTTGCTAGAGATCATTTGAGAATCCAGGACATATGGTCCTAACATTCCAAGTTGCCAGTCTCAGTGCTGATGGCTTTGAAAATTTTGAAAATTTGGTTTTGGCGAGTGCGCAGTTTCTGATCTGCTTTTTGGATTTTGTCTTAGCTCCAGTCACCCAATGAAGCAAATAGACTGTGGCGAGTCAGCATCTAATTGGCTGGGAGCTGCCCGGCTTAAGGCTGGTTGACTAGTTGGGACTTCGATGATCCCTCCCACTATCAGAGACAACTTGTTGCATCCAAGCTTATGCCAATACGCTCAAAACAAAATAAATAAAATAAATCTAAGCTGATAGAAAATAAAACATTAGTTATAATCAGATATATCTATAAAACATGAAATATGGTGATATATTTTACATTATGTAGTATTTAATCTAAATCTGATAACTAATAATAGTTTTAATAGTTAATACTTTTATTTTATAATGATATGTAAATAATAAATTAACCTATCAAATTAATAAATGGAATGAAGGGTGTGGAACTTGAAATATTCTAAAAGTTGGTCTGATTGCAATATTTAAACATGTTTAATATTAGTTAAAAATATAAAAAAAAACTTTAAATTATAAATAATATAAAAATTAAATAGAGGGTGAGAGAAGATAAAATATTATGTAATAATGACGATATTCATAATCCTAATAAAGGCATAATTAAAATTAAATCCTTAATATTAATTTAAATACTCGTTTAATTTATAAAAATAAAAAGTTATTATATGATTAGTGTATTAACCCAAATGAATAAGCCAAATGAAATAGTAGAATAATAGCAATCAAAACATTAGTTATAATCAAATATATCTATGGAATAGATTAGAACATGAAATATAGTGGTACATATATATCAGGTTGACAAATTTCTTGTGGTTTTTAACTTTTAAATTCATATGAACATATCTCGGCTTAAACAAAAAATTATTCATCGAAATAAGCACCGTCAGAATCAGCACACTTTTGCCAATGCAAAATGTATTTATGGCAATAACTTAAAAATCTTGCATTCTGGTGGCGATGGAGTTGCTGAAGAGTTTTGTAGCCCGATTCGTTTAACTTCTGCAAGGTCAGTTTAGCAATGTGTGGTCAAGTATTGTCGTGGACGAGAATTGGGCCTTTTCTCTTGACTAATGCTGAGTGTTGTTGAAGTTTCTGATACATTCCATCCATTTGTTGATGTAAAGTTTGCGTTAAGCAAGCTGGTTTCCCAATCCGACAGCATGTCGCTGTGAATGAGTGTAAACAACTAATGGCGATTCCTCTGTCCTTTTATAAGGGGGATAACTCCACTTATGCAAAGTCTGAGCGAAAGGGAGATAACTCCTTTCTGGCCTCTACATACCCCTCCCCCCTCGTGACCACAAAAGCAAGTTGTTGTGGTCATCTTTTATGTGGAGAAATACTCGTGCGATTTCCCCCGCATTTGCGGCGACAAACCCCTTGGGGCTCTCGTCCTCCGACTTGACGGTTCCCTTAACGGAGGAGGACTGTATTTTTGGGTATCTCCTCCCGTGGTATCTTCCACTTCCATTTCTTCCTCATGCTCGCTTGGGGATTCCATGTTGGCGTGTTGTTCCACCTCCATTGCCTCCTCCGGAGGTTGTGCCTGTGGGGTCTCCATATTTATAGGTGGGTTCGGGATTTCTTGTCTGATATTACGAGGGCCATCCACTACCGGGTGTATTCTGCGGAGGAACCGACGGTTGCGCAATGTCACTCGATTGCTTCCATCGACCCGGACTCGGTACTGTTGGTACCCCTGGGTCTCCACGATTCTCCCCATCTTTGTCCATCGACGTGGGTGGTTCCCATCCTGGTTCTGGATCTGGACGTAATCTCCTACCTGGAGTTCCCGGAGTGGGCGACAATGTTGGTTGTAATACTGCTCGTTCCTCATGTGTCTTTTGGCCATTGCCACTTCCCTTAGGTTGCCTATTTCTGTCCACTGTTTTCGAACCTAGTATTTGTCCGGCAAGACAGGAAGGTGGTCTTTAATGACCCGACCATACAGCATCATGGCCGGGGACATGTCCAGATCTTGGACAGGCGTGTTCCTATGGGTCAGTAGTGCTCGGGCCGCCCGATCATGGCACAGGCGTCCATAACTGTCCGTATTGTCCGCCAGTATACGTCTCGTGGTTTTGACGGCTAACTCTGCGCGGCCGTTACCTTGGGCATAATGCGCTGATGAGGTACGTTTTCGTATGCCCCAATTCCTCAAAAAGGAGTCGTATTCTTGGGATTCAAATGGTGGTCCACCATCCGACGAAATCTCTTCCGGTACGCCGTAGGTACAGAACCAAGTCCTCAAGGTATCGCACACCGTCTTGGCTCTTCCCGACGTCATTAGGGCCACTTCAACCCATCCTGTATACCTGTCTGCGTATACCATAAAGTGTCTACCCTGCATCTGGACGAAGTCAACCACTACTTGTTGGAATGGAAATTCCGGGTCTGCTGGGGACATCAAGGGTTCCCTGGGCTGAGATGGTGCGATTTCATTGCACGTGCAGCACTGGGCTCTTGTTTGCCTGATGTTAGCATCCAACCCTGGACAGAATAGTCGTTGTCTCGCATTCGCCAGCATTCCGTTCACACCCTGATGAGCGGAATGAAGAGATTCCAATACCTCTGCGTGGAGTTGTCGAGGTATTAGGATTTTGTTCCCCTTGATGATCACTTCTTCCAGGACATATAACTCCTCACGCATAGGCCAGAAGACTCAAACTACGGTTGGGATATTGTTACGTGACTGGGGGAAGCCATTTTGAATCAGCTCTTTCAAAGTTCTGCATTCTTCGTCTGTGGCTGCCGCAGCCACAATCCTTCCCCATGTGATGGCTCTCAACTTTGTATCATTCTTGTACATTGATGTTAGGGCGGCTTTGACTGCGGTGTCAATGGATTGGTCCTGGTCTCTTGGTGGGTGCCCGCTGGGTACCGAGATGCACAGTCAGGGTTGAGTTTCCCCGGTCGATGTTTTATCTTGAATTTATACATGAGTGACTTTTCCTTGAAGTTTAACAGGCGTGGGTTTTTTATATTCTCCAGGGCTCGGTCTGAAAATATCTTTACGAGCGGTAAGTGATCCACTGTAATCACCAAGTCTGGGCATCCGAGTATGAACATGCGGCATGATTCCAACCCATAGATCAGAGCCAAGGCTTCACCTTCCACTGGTGCATATCGTGATTCCGCGTCGTTGGTAAAACGGGATCCCGCCAGGATGAGTTTCCAATGGCCATCCCCACAACTCATGTTTAATTCCCCCTCACATCTACAGTGCTTTTGAAACAGAAAATACGATATCCCTGTTTTGCTGTAGTCTGTCGCGAGTCCTGTTGCTCTGTTCATTTCGAACGTTTGGATGCCTTTTTCAATCCTTTTCACTATTATTTTTTTCGATTCTTGGAATATCTGTTCCAATGTCTCATCCCAATAAAATTTCCTGTCCTTTGTGTTCAGCAACTCTCGGAATGGGGCCATAACTTCCGCTTGTGAGAATGCATAGGAGACTTGGTTTACGAGTCCGAACCAGGACCTAACCCCAGTAATATTTGTCGGGGTGGGGAAGCTCAGGGTGGCTTCAGTCATTCTTCTTGTGGGTTTGACCCCATTCGCTGTTACATGAAACCCTGCGAACTCCACTTCCATGTCAGCAAAGTGAAACTTGTCTGGGTTAAACACAATCCCTCTATCGGCGCAGTGGTTTATATATTCAATTGTGTGCCAGAATGAGGATTCCATTGAGTTGTCCCACAGGAGACTGTCATCTATACACCGAGTTTTTCGAGCCATGTCCATGGTGATATCATCAAATCGACGGGTGTAGCCATCTCTTGATCCATGGAATCCTTGAGGGGCTTGACAGTACCTGTATCGACCCCATTCAGTGATGAACGTGGTGGCGTTTCGTGCAGCTGGAGACAGCGGTAAACTGTGGTAACCGTTCCACGCATCGAGTACAGTCTTCCTGGTATGTGCAGGTATTACCGAGACCTGATTGAATGGGGACGAAGTGTGGTGCGTCTCCCTCATGGTCGCCTCGTTCAACTTTTGTAAGTCCACCGTCCGCCTTGGGGATCCATCCTTTTTTGGTGTGACCACCATTCTCGAGCACCAAGTAGTTGGTGTGCCTACCGGTACGGGTTCGATTATCCCCAGTGCCACGTCACGGTCTATATCTTGTTTCACCTTTTCCTTCCAATGATGGGGGACAGGTATTGGTGTGTGGATTGCCGTCGGTGTCGCATCTGGGAGGAATTTTATTTCTAAGGGTTTACCCTTCATTACTTGGAGTGGTTGGTGTGGACAGGTATTGAATGCGCTGGCCTTGAAATGTTCCTTTAGCCATTGCTCCAATTTTTCTCTGTTAATGTCGGTTGGCTCCAATGGGATTGCTGCTGGTTTCTTCGGAGCCGGTGCTCTGCGCGGACACCCACAAGGGGCCGTCTCTTCTGTTTCCGCTGAGCTGCTTTGCGATAATGATGTAGGAAAATTGGATGGCAATAATTTCAGCTCCTTAAGTGCCGTTTGTGATAAGTAGAGCCCGGATGTGTTGTCAGACACATACACTGCCTGTCGTGTTTCTCTTGATCCCACCTTAATATGTAAAAACAGGACCCCCTTGATGTGTAACTGGCTATTTGTTATACCCCTTATCCGATGGGTAGTTGGAACCAAGTACCAATTTGGGTACCCAAGGAGTCCTTGAATCTCTGGGCCAACAGAGCAAGTTTGGGCTCCTGTGTCCGCGAAGGCTTGGATGGCGTGGGTGCTCACTTTCATCGGCTTCTTTGGCACCCTTCCAAAGGTCGCATGGCACTTGTTCATTACAGTTACCTCTGCTGTAACTGAGGGGGCGGTTCTGGGGCGCCCACTGGGAACTGTTTTCCATTCCACTCAAGGTGAGGAATGTTTGCCGGTTGTCTCTCATTGTGTCTTTGAGTAGGGGCTTTATCCGTAGTGCAAAACATGAACGACTCCCCGCTTTTTATAGCCTCCGTTTTGGATCTATTAATTTTCCGGCACACCTTTTTAATGTGCCCTACTATTCCACAAAAGTGGCACTTGAGTCCCACTGCTGGGCAATCTTTCCGGTTCATCGATCCACCTCGGTGTAACGTTTTTCCGCAACCGTTACAAGGTTTGGTGTCCCGTGGGGTCGACAGGGCCTTTGCCTCATGCATTTGTTGTACTTGATTCGACCTTTGTACCCCAGACATCGCGAAAGTTTGTGTGGTATCGGAAAAGTGTGGAGTTGCTTCGTCTGTTGCCTCCAGGCAAACCAACCGTGAAAATTTCAGATCCAAGGTAGGAAGTGTAGCTGCCTCTGCCAGTACCCTTGTCTGGTGTTCGATATTTCTTAACCCTGCCATCATTTGCCCGGCAACCATATCATCTGAGTAATTAACCTGCTGCCGGCAAGTGGGTTCGTTCGGACACTGAATACAAAATTCACAAAATTTCGCCTGGCCACGTAACCTCGATAAAAAATGGGTCACTGACTCACCCTCATTTTGCTTCATGGAGTGAAACGTTTGTCGGTGGACTTCCTTGTGTAAGCCTCGAACAGCCACCAGTCGTATTTGATGAAGAAGAAACTCTTCTGCCGCATTGGTGAGTCGTTCTGGTCCAATGAGCTCAAACAGTAACCTGTTCGTTTCCGGTGTGCATGCTTCTCGCAGTTCGTTTCGAATTACAGCTGGATTTTCGAGTCTGCACATCTCCTTGTACCGTGACCAGGTGTCTAAAAAGAGTGCCCATTCGCTCTCTGTTGAGTCCAGACCTATAGAAGGTCGCTGCATTCTTTTTGTTTGCGACGTGTTCGCTCGTCCATGTAAGATGTCTTTCCGTAATTCGATGTTTTCTTTTTGTAACTCGACTAGTTGACGTAATAAGAGAACGTTTTTTTGTTCCATAGTGTAATGATATCTTTAGTTCAATGCTGCGATATAAGTATTTCACGTTTTAAAGTGACAATATGTTCGTAGCGCCATGTAAAGTTTGCGTTAAGCAAGCTGGTTTCCCAATCCGACAGCGTGTCGCCGTGAATGAGTGTAAACAACTAATGGCGATTCCTCTGTCCTTTTATAAGGGGGATAACTCCACTTATGCAAAGTCTGAGCGAAAGGGAGATAACTCATTTCTGGCCTCTACAGTTGACAGTAATCTTTTTTCTATAATGGCTTTGCCTGCATTTAAAAAACTGTAATAGATGAGACCGGTTGCAGACCACCAAACAGTCAACATGACCTTCTTTAAATGCAACTCTAGTTTGGGGACGTGCCATGGATCTTCATCTGCATCTAACCACCAAGCTGAGCATCGCCGATTGTCATAAAGAACCCACTTTTCATCGCAAGTTACAACCTGATCAAGAAACAGGTCGTTCTTGTTGCTTAAAAGGGAAGATAACACTTTATAACAGCGTTTCTTTTGGTTGTCATTCAATTCATGAGGCATCCATTTATCAAATTTTTTTGTCTTTCTAATCTCTCACAAGTAGTTTAAAATCATTGTATATGTTATGTCTGATTCAGAAGCAAGTTCTCAAACAGTTGTGCATGGATTGGCTTCAACTAAAGTTCTTAATTAATCATTGTCAACATCCGATGGCTGACCACTATGCTCATCACCACCACAAAATTTCTTAAACCACTATTGTGCTATGCGTTCAGTAGTGGTTCCTTGGAAAGATTCAAAAGTGGTTCTATAGCAAGATTCAAAACTTGGATCTCTGTGGTTGGCATCTGACAACTGAGCTATCAAATCTGCTATTTGCTATTTATAATAGGAGGCATTATATCCTACTTAAATGAAACTGATTTATTTACATTATTCTGATAATGATAACCAAAAGTACTGAATTCCATTTTATGGATGACAATTCCTTTTACACTAAGTCGAAACAATCATTGCCTCCAAAGTGCTCCACCCATATACTCCTCATAGTGAAGCCTGAATTATATTCGTATGCACACACATCTTGTTCCCATATCATTTAATTATATGATATATTTTACTCTTACATATAAAAAAACTTATTACAAGTGTGGGGAAAAAGAATTCTTAGATTTGAGCTGGATCCTTAAAAATGAGTTGGCATTAGTAGTTTTGTTAAACACATTAATTATCCCAAACTAACAACATCCCATAATCTGATACTAGAATTTGTGTTAATGACTATATATAAATACACCCTCCTATTATATCTGAAAATCAAGTCTAAGTTGGAAGAGCAGATAACCATAATGGTGGTGCTCTTAAACTTAACAGTTCACAAATCAAAAAAGATATTTGCAAACATCTCATCAGTAATCTGGTTGGTCATGCTCCGTTAAGTTTTTATCCGAGTCCACTTAAAAATTCATTAGCAGGGATAGAATATAGATAAGGTGTCAACATGAAAGTAGAGAGTGGAAAGATAATCAAGGATGGGGTCGGGGATATTGTGGGGGAAGAAGGAAATAACTTGTTGATAGAGAATCATTTGAAGCTTGAAACCAAACACATTGGAGTAGTTGTAAGAATCACAAAATTGTGATAGCTGCTAGAAAAGAAAAATTACTTCATTCAGAAATAAGTTCCTAAAATTTTGTTAGCTTATCTTTTTCCTGGCACATTTTCAAATTATTGAATGTTAGAAGGAAATCCCACAGTGAAAATGGAAACATTACTCCAAGAATGGAATGCAACTGAGAGAGAGAAGCATTACTCTCAGAAAACACCACTACAAGTGTTGTATTGATGGGAGTAACGTCTAGTAACGTATAAAAATTATGACAACAGATACATTTTTACAATGGACATGTAACAAAAGGAACAAATAACAGTTCTCTAGGGTTGTAACATCGGGCCAATCAGAGAAACATACCTGGTCCGTCTCTGATCTTGTGTGATGGATCCTCGGGAACAGCTGCAAAGAAGACTTATCCCAATGAATCAACAAATCTTTACCTATCTCTTCAGCAAATTTTATTTCTGATGTTTCCGCATTGGAAAGTTGCTGCTGACTAACTTTTAATTTCTTAATCTAGCTTAATATCTGTTTATTTTAACTTAATTTGTAAACTGTGCGGCTTTCAAAAAAAAAATACAAACATTAATACATCACATAATTACATTTACAATTTTCAAATGTACTGAGAGGAAGATGACATCACCTGAATTCTTAAATACAGGGCAAACTGATGAGTCGGACAGGGAGTTGGAAAGCACTTCTCCTTAAAGCAGCGCTTAAACAATACGCAGAAGATAGAATAGAGAGACGTTCGCTTCGCCGGTAGTACAGCTTTTAAAATGAAAGCGCGTTCATAATGGCACAAATTCTCAACGTTCATGACGACAACGATAATGGTTGTTACGAATAGGTGAATTCAACATGAATAAAAGAGTAAAACAATCCCAACTACACAGAACATAGAATAGAGAGACGTTCGCTTCGCTGGTAGTACAGCTTTTAAAATAAAAACGCGTTCATAACGGCACAAATCTTCAAGGTTCATGACGACGACGATGAAGGTTGTTGCGAATAGGTGAATTCAACATGAATAAAAGCTGTACTACCGGCGTAGCGAACGTCTCTCTATTCTATGTTCTGTATATTTGGGATTGTTTTACTCTTTTATTCATGTTGAATTCACCTATTCGTAACAACCATCATCGTCGTCGTCTTGGGTTCGACCCCCCCCCCCCCGGCCGGTTTCTTTTTTATTTAACACCACACACACCTCCAAACACTCGGGCAACACTCGGTACCCCCCGCTAGTCTATATATATAAAAGGCAAAATGTGTGTGACGATTTCGTATGTCTTGCAAAGGCTTTTTTCACACACGGTCCCTGGGGGTTACTATTGCTTAGAAATGTTTATATAGGCCGTAGATAATAATATCTAGGATTTTTTTTTTTTTACATGGGGGTCACCACTTATCAAGACCCGAAGGCCAGTCTGGGATAAGGGTTATGGCGTGTACAGTAATAAATGAGATAGTATTGTAGTAATCATTAGTATTGGGGGTTTTAATAGAGTGTCTTACTTAAGGGGGCGGTTTGTCAGGAGTTTGTTTATGTTGGACTTGAACACATCCAAATTGTAGTCAGGTGGGAAGCAGGCGGACAGAACAGAGTTCCACAGGCGTGCAGTTCTAAGAAAGAAGCTTTGTTCATGGAATCCACGTTTTGATTTAGGCACAGATAAAGAGTGGGGGAAATTTTTCACAGTGGATTCAGCTAGACAGGTGTTTTTCGTGAAAGATTGGCAAGGGGGGACCAGAGATTTGAGTTCAGACGAGCACCTGCCATGGAAATAATGATAAAACAAGGATATGCTTGCAACGTCTCTTCTGTGGGAGAGAGGTTGCAGGGTAGAGAAAAGAGCATCCCCCACTAAGCCACGAAGTCTATTTTGTACTCTGTCAATGCAGGATAGGCTAATTTTAGCAGCTCGTGCCCAGATATGGCAACAGTATTCCATCCTTGGACGTACTTGGCTTTTATATAGATAGAGAATTGCATCAGTAGTGAGATATCTTCTGGAGCGGTAGAAGAATCCCACCATCTTTCCAGCGACCTTGGCAACAGACTTGATGTACGTGTTCCATTTCAGATCAGGAGTAAAGGTCAAACCCAGAAGCTTGTCAAAACACGGGGCCTCTCCCAGACGAGAGCCATCCATCCCAATTGATGCCAGATGGGGATCAGAGTGTTGATGATGTAAGCATAGGAGTTTGGTTTTAGATGCATTAAAGGTAACCAGCCACATCTTCCCCCACTGAACCACGTGCTCGAGATCAGAGGAGAGAGAATCAGAGAGAACTTTGTCATTTACAGCCTTTGATGTGTTGCCGTAGATGGTCGTGTCATCAGCATAGATGTCAATGAATGATTTAAGTATGTGTTTTGGGAGATCATTGATGTAGATCAGGAAGAGAGTTGGGCCAGGATGGACCCCTGGGGGACTCCAGCATTAATACTGTGGGCCTCTGATTTTTGTCCATCGACCACTACTCTTATGAACCTATCAGAGAGAAATGATTTAATGATTGAGAAAACATTTCCAGTAATGCCGTAGCTGGAAATCTTGTGAAGTAGACCCTTATGCCATACCTTATCAAGAGATTCACTAATCCTATGTGATATAACCGTTAGCACATCTGCTGTAGATCTTGCAGAGCGGAAACCATATTGCATGTCACTAAGAAGGTTGTTTCTGTTGTGGTTGACTATTTCTCTATTTAATATGGATTCCAACAACTTACTCATGACACACAGGAGACTTATTGATCTGTACTGAGAGGGAGATGACTTATCACCTGAATTCTTAAATACAGGGCATACTGATGAGTTTTCCAGGGAAAGTACATCTCCTTGAGGCAACGCTTAAACAGTTTTGTAAGTATGGGGTCAAGTTCTGGTTGGAGCTTTTTCAGCACTATAACTGGAATGCCATCAGGGCCAGTTGCTTTACTGGAGTCAAGGTTCTTGATTAGCTTGGCGACCTCATGCACAGATATTTGTATGTTGTATAGCGTGTTGTCTGTTATAGGAGGAAATACAGGGAGTTGATGGTCATTGTTGCATAGGGTAGAATTAGTTGCAAAGTTCTTGACAAATAGTCTGGCCTTGTCTGATGCTGACGAGATGACCTCAGGTCCATTGATAATAGTTGGGATAGAACGCACACTTCTGTTCAAGATCCTGTTTGCTATTTGCCAGAACTGGTGGGAACCAAGCCACTGCTCAGCTACTTTGGATTTAACAGACTGAGCATATAGCTCTCTTGCATTTTTTTATTACTCTTTTACAGTGGTTGCTGGCAGTCCTGAAAGCAGCTTTAGTCTCAGTACATCTATTACGTTGGTAGCTATGGAAAAAGTGATTTCTGTGCGCAATGGCAGCAGCACATTCAGGGTAGAACCATGGCTGGCTGTTAGGTTTTTGTTGGAATTTTTTTGATGGTATGAATCGGTCTATGCCTACAAGTAACCATTCGGTCAGCTCTGACACTATAGAGGACACATCCTTTTTAAACATGAAATGCAAAGATAGGTCAGATATGAATGTACGGAAGCTATCCCAGTCAGCCATAGAGTATCGATATACAGTACGGTGGAGAGGTACGTCTGAAGACTTATTACTTTTCGTTTTTATCTTAACTGCTACAACAGAGTGGTCAGAAGATCCCAGAGGAGATAGAACAGAACATCAACACAGCTCAGGGGAAGTTGTGAGGGAAAGGTCTAGAAGACTTGCATATTGACCGGGTGTATCGGGCACACGGGTGGGTTCGTGAACAATCAGTGTGAGGTCATATGCAGTGGCAAAATCATGACAAAACCTCCCCTCATTATCGATTTTATTTGAGTGGGTCAGCCATTCCACATTATAGACATTGAAGTCACCGCAGATGTGGATTTTAGCCGAGGGCTGTGCAGACACAGATGTGGTCTATTTTCTCAGATATGATCTTAAAGATAGTAACTCCGCTGTTATTGGGGCGATAGAGGGCAAATATAAATGCAATGGTGTTAGCAAGTGCAACCCAGAAGCACATATAGGGTAAATTAGTATCTTCTCTAGAGATATCCCTGCCACACGGGAAGCCATCTTTAATGTAGGCACATATACCATGCCCATGGCGATCTAGGGGGTCAGATTTAGATGTTAAGTTGGAGTATCCGTTAATTATGAATTCCTCTAGAGAAGTGGTTGGCCCTATGCCAGTTTCGCTTAGAAGTAATATGTTCGGTTTTGTCTCCTGTAATTGGGTTTCAACCTCTGGAAGGTTGGAACGTAGACCCCTGATGTTGGAGAAGGAGACCTGGTAGTAGGGGTCTATGTTGGAAGATGGGGTTCTAGGTTTATTCGAGTGTTTTTTCTGGAGATATTTCATGTTGATGTTTTGGGATTTGTGGAACAGGTCGCCATACTTGGTTAGAGTAGTACAGAGAGGGAAAGTAAGAGAGAAAAACACAGAAAATTTTTTTTTTCTTTTTTTTTTTGTAGCACACGAAAAGGTAAAGCCGTAACAATTACCCACTAGTATGGCATCGAGAGGCCCCACCAGAGTCTACTCATGGTCCAGATCAACTCACCAAATGGCAATACAGCAGTCCCAGTACTTTGCGCCTTGGTTAATCCAAGGTTCGGGTCCCAGACTATCAGGTGGATAACGTCAGCCCAGACAAAACATTTACCTCCAGCACCCTTACTAGTGACATGGCCACAAGGACAGACATAGAGACAGAAAAATTTCCGACATCTCAGACTACTGTTCACCAATTACTACCGACCTTTAAGCAGCTTTTTCTTCATATATATATATATATATATATATATATATATATATATATATACACATATATATATACATATATATATATATATATATATATATATATATATATATATATATACATACATATATACATATATATATACATGTACACATATATATATACATATATTTTTTTTAATTTTTTTTTATTACATTTTCACCCCAAACAAGGCAAATTGCCACTTTGGTGTAGGGGGCTACTATCAGGGGCAACAACTACTGGGGTACTATGTAGGGATTTGGGCAGCAAGATGTCGGTTCACGTTACACTTGAACTTCTGCACGTCAGTACTGTTGGGGAAGCAGGGACCTGGAATGGAGTTCCAGAGTCTAGCGGTTCTGGGGAAGAAACTATTGGAGTAAAAAGATCTTTTACATCTAGGGATCTCTACAGTGTGGGGGTGGGATTTAGCAGCCTGTCGGGTTTGTCGAGGGTGCTCACGTCGTGGGGGCACAAGTGATTGCAGTTCGTCAGAGCATTCACCACTAAAATACTTGTAGAACAGGCAGAGGGATGCAACATTTTGTCGATGGGACAGAGGCTGAAGCTTAGATGCCAGTTCAGGGCCTATCAGGTTTGCGACTCTCTTTTGAACCTTGTCAAGGAGCGAGAGACTAGTAGCAGATGCAACAGCCCAGATGTGACAGCAATACTCCATACATGGGCGAATGGTGGCCTTATAGAGGTACAGGATACTTTCGGGTGTTAGTAGTTTTCTAGCACGGTAGAGAGAGCCCACCTTTCTTGCAGCGGCCCTGGCAATGCCTTCAATGTAATTATTCCAACTAATGTTTCCTGTGAACGTTAGGCCAAGGAGTTTGAAAGATGGACTCTCAGATAAAGAGTCGTTGGCCATTGCTATGGGTGGTAGAGAGGGTTTCTTGTAATTATTGAATGAAACTAGTTTAGTCTTGGCAGCATTGAACGCGACCAACCACTTTTGTCCCCATTCCACTACAGATTGGAGGTCTTCCTTGAGTGTTTCTGCCATTTCTTTAGAAATTTGTTCATTCGTCTTCCTGTCGTGCCTGCCATACAGTGTAGTGTCATCAGCATATATACCCAACTCAGAGGCAATTTTGTCGGGGAGGTCATATATATATATGTATATATAAAAAAATATATACATACATATATATGTATTGGAGGTCTTCCTCGAGTGTTTCTGCCATTTCTTTAGAAATGTGTTCATTCGTCTTCCTGTCGTGCCTGCCATAGAGTGTAGTGTCATCAGCATATATACCCATCTCAGAGGCAATTTTGTCGGGGAGGTCATATATATATATATATATATATATATATATATATATATATATATATATATATATATATATAAAAATATATACATACATATATATGTATATATATTTTCTATATATATATGTATATATATATGTATATATATGTATGTATATATGATGATTGCAACGTCTTGTCAGACGTGTGCCACTCCCTCAGTCACTGAAAGTCCATGAGCCCGAAGATAACCTTATTTTATTATTTTATTTTTTTTAGTCCTGCCAGCGAATTCACACGCTCAAGCAGACATGACATTGAAGACGGTCCTTGGCATACATACATATATATATACATATACACACATACATACCCATAAACATACACACATACAATGTATGTGTGTGCATGTGTGTATGTATATGTTTGTATGTATGTGTTATATGTAGATATAACACATACATACAAACATATACATACACACATGTGTATGGATGTATGTATGATACATACATCCATACACAGTAGATATAACACATACATACAAACATATACATACACACATGCACACACATACACAAGAATGGGCCAACCAACAACGGGCCAAGTATTTTCTGGACGAATATAACCAAGACTATATTGATAAGGAAGGGTCTATAAGCTGGCTAAAGGATGGATCGCTCCACTATGACCAGGAGAAGTTTATAATAGCTGCCCAAGATCAAGGCTTGATGACCAATGCGTTTAAAAAGATGAGTGGTCTCAGCAAAGACAACAAATGCAGGTTCTGCCACACAGAAGTAGAGAGTGTGAGCCACCTGATTTCTAGCTGTAAGGTTCTGCTAGGGGACGGCTACTATACAATGCGACACAATGAAGTATGCAAATATCTCCACTGGACGATCTGCAATAAGTTAAATATCGAATGCAGCAAGAAGTCATGGGAACATATACCCGAAAGAACAGTCGGAAACAAGTCATATACCATCCACTATGACTATGCAATCCCTACAGCCACGTACCTTGAAAACGGAGCTATAAAACCCAACATTGTAATATGGGACAAGAAGGAGAAGGAAGCAACCTTGGTGGAAGTTAGTGTCCCGAATGATGCTGGGTTAAACAGAGCTGAGAGGGAAAAGGTTACCAAATACCAGGGTCTTATGTATGACATGAAAAGAAACTGGAACCTTAAGAAGATCTCTATCATTCCAGTAATTATAGGAGCAACCGGACTTATGAAAAAGAATTTTACAAACTATCTTATAAATATACCAGGTATACCAAGTGCAAAGGAGATTCAAATAATTGCACTTAAAGGGACGGTTAGAATCTTAAAAAGATCTCTCGGTTGGAGTGTTTAAAATAGCAGGTGTATGTTTGGCATCTGGTAGGATGCCCCATCCCTGGCTTAAACAAAAAGATAAGAAAAATGAAACAAAGAGAGATATATATGCATACATATATATACTATCATATACAAATACATACACGCATATACATACATATTCACATACATATACGTACACATGTATGCACATATACATACATATAAAGTTACCTGCATATACCTACACATACATATGCACCTATACGCATACATATATATGCATATATACATACATACACACAAATATATATCCATATATACATACAAACACGTATTTTTTATTTTTTTTATTTTATTCAATTTTCACCCCAAACAAGGCACAGTGCCACTTTGAAGCAGGGGGCTACTATTAGGGAATTAATTAGCGGGGTCATTATGAAGGGAGAAGAGTAGAAAGATGTTTGTTAACATTACACTTGAACTTCTGCATATCATTGCAGTTGGGAAAGCAGAATCCCGGAAGGGAGTTCCAGAGACCCGCAGTTCTGGGGAAGAAACTATTGGAGTAAAAGGCTTTCTTGCACCTAGGGATCTCCACTGTAAAGAGATGAGACTTAGTAGCTTGTCGGGTTTGTCGGGGGTAGTTACGTCGGGGAGGTACAAGTGTTTGCAGTTCGTCAGAGCATTCACCATTAAAGTATTTGTAGAACAGGCAGAGGGATGCAACATCTCGTCGATGGGACAGAGGTTGAAGCCTAGATGACAGTTCAGGACCTATCAGGTTGGCGACTCTTTTTTGAACCCTGTCCAGGAGCGAGAGACAAGCAGCAGATGCACCAGCCCAGATGTGACAACAGTACTCCATACATGGGCGAATGGTTGCCTTATAGAGGTATAGGATACTGGCAGGCGTAAGTAGTTTTCTAGCACGGTAGAGGGAGCCAACCTTCCTTGCAGCAGCCTTGGCAATGCTCTCAATGTATCTATTCCAGTTCATATTCCCTGTAAACGTTAAGCCGAGGAGTTTAAAAGAAGTACTTTCAGGCAATGTGTTCTTGGCCATTGCTATTGGTGGTAGAGAAGATTTCTTGTAGTTATTGAAGGAAACAAGCTTAGTCTTAGCAGCATTGAATGAGACCAACCATTTTTGTCCCCATTCCACTACGGATTGGAGGTCATCCTCTAGTGTTTCTGCCATTTTCTTGGATATGTGTTCATTTGTTTTCCCCTCATATCTGTTATAGAGAGTGGTGTCATCGGCAAATATACCCATCTCCTAAACAATATTATCAGGGAGGTCGTTTATGAATATCAGGAACAATAGAGGTCCAAGGATAGACCCCTGAGGCACTCCCGCATTTATGTCATATTGTTTGGATGTACGTCCGTCGAGGACAACTTTGATTTTTCTATTACTTAAGAAGGATTTAATTACGTTATGAATTCTTCCAGTGATTCCATATGATCTAATTTTCCTTAGAAGACCATCGTGCCATACCCTGTCAAAAGCCTTAGATATATCAAGGGCCACCGCTCTACCCTCCCCTGTTTTATCCAATGAGTGGTATATACGTTCAGAAACTACAGTTAAGATATCTGCTGTTGAACGGGCTTGCCTGAATCCATATTGTTTGTCAGTCAGGAGTTTAGCAGCTGTTAGGTGCTGGACAAGGACTTGATTAACTAAGGACTCAAATATTTTGGCGAAAAGCGGGAGGAGGCTAATGGGGCGATAATTTAGTGGGTCTTTCACCAGAATTCTTGAAGACTGGTACCACAGGCGGTTTTCCAGCAGTCGGGAAAACAAGATTCGTTAAGGCATTTATTGTAAAGTTTGGACAGAACTGGAGCAACCTCGGCAGAGCATTTTTTTAATAGCACAGCCGGGATGAGATCTGGTCCACATGCTTTTGAGGTGTCTAGGTATTTTATAATAGCATGTACCTGAGAAGGGGTGATTTTCAAATCGTCCAGTGTGGCGTCTGTTCGCAGAGGAAAATCAGGGAGTGAGTGGTGTACAGAGTTCAGTGTGGAGTTTGAGGCAAACCGACTGGCAAGCAGATTAGCCTTGTCAGTTGCCGTGCAAGCAACCTCATGATTGTTTGTTAGTGGAGGAATAATTGACTGTCAATTATTAACTACGCTGTTGTAGATTTTCCAAAAATCCCGGGTTCCTAATTTCTGTGCTTCGATGCGCTTTCTGGTGGTTTAAGAGTAATCTGACTTAGCTGTGTCTATCACTCTCTTACAATTATTTCTAGCTTCTATGAACTTCTGTTTATTTGAGCTGGACTTATGTCGGTTGAATCTGCGGAACGCATGCTGCCTTTGACAAATGGCAGTTGCACAAGCAGAAGTAAACCATTGGGGGGAGTGGGGCTTGCTATAGTATTTCCGTGCGGGAACATGTGCTTCAATAGCAGTTTTGAACCATTCAGTTGTCTCATTTGCACACTGTTCCGCTGGAAGAGTAAAGATATTTTGCCATGGGGCATCTCTGATGAGCTCCCTGATGGCTTCCCAATCAGCCTTTTTGTAATACCTCGTTGTTTTGAGTAGTGGGTCTTCAGTTTTAGGGTGAGAATTTAGGCTGATTTCTACCATTATCACAGCGTGATCAGCATTCCCGAGTGGGCTGTGGGCATTTGTTGTACAGTCATTGGGATGGGAACCGTTGTCAGAAAGAGATCTAGAAGTGAGGCATGTTGATCGTGCTGGTCTGGGAAACGTGTCGGAAATGTAACCAATTGAGATAGGGAATGAGATATAGAGAAGCTATGTGTTGCGCTACCAGCTACATCTGTGTGATTTGAGAATCCTAGCCAGTTACTGTGGTGGACATTGAAGTCACCAAATACATGTATTTGTGCGCTAGTATCGAGGGAGAGTGCTATATCTATGCTGTCTGAGACTTTGTTTATTAGGGTACAGTCTTGGTTTGAGGGAGAGCGGTAGAGAAAATACAAGTAGCTAATATTGTGTTGCATATTTAGTCTGAAGCACATAAAGGCCTGGCCCTCTGATTCTAGTTTTATTTCTCTAGTTAGGGGGAGGGTGTTTCGAATATAGACTCCAAGTCCATGCATGTCTGTCTGAGTCCTTACGTATACACAAAAATAAATAAATAAAAATATATACATACATACATATATATACAACTAGGTATACATACACAAGTACATATATTAACATACATGATGATGATTGCAACGTCTTGTCAGACGAGTGCCACTCCCTCAGACATTTAAAATCCATGAGCCCAAATGCCTGAGGGAGTATCTATACAAAGATGATGTTACAGAGTCTTAGCTTTGTACGACAGCTAAGTTTCTTTCTCTCGGTTCAAAATGTTGAGATCCAGCAACAAGCAAGAGCAAGATAGCCAGCAACAAATTAAACTGCAGAACAGCTTAATGC
>NC_136511.1:92413865-92423865 GCF_053919585.1 Euprymna scolopes | reverse complement strand
ATATATATATATATATATATATATATATATATATATATATATATATATACTACCTTTTTTTTGCAATTTTATAAGTTCGAAATGTCGGCGACTATTGAAGAGAATTTAACAATGGCCACCTGCTGGACCAACATAAAACCTACCTTAAAAAACTTGTTTTCTATTGGTTTTCAGGTGTGCTGAAAACGAATATCACATGTAAATAGTTAGCAAATAAGTATTTTTCCAGATATAAGGCAAAAATATGCACCAGCATACATATGCACATACAACAATAGCTACCATGTATAACAAAGAATGATATTGTGTAATACCTGGAAACATACTTATTTGCGGAAAATTGAACTGCGATATTCGTTTTCGACATCCCCAAAAACCTAAAGATAATTTTTTTTTAAGGTAGGATTTGTGTGGGTCTATCAGGCCATAATTACCAAATAAACACCCCCCCCATACACACACACAAATAAAAAAGGTGGCTATAAAGTGGATGTTCATTTTATGTTAAATTAATATAGAAAAGTGATACCCCACTTTTTAAAACTAAAGAAGTACTTTCAGGTAATGTGTTTTTGGCCATTGCTATTGGTGGTAGAAAAGGTTTCTTGTAATTATTGAAGAAAACAAGTGTAGTCTTGGCAGTATTGAATGTGACCATGCATTTTTATTCCCATTCCACTACAGATTGGAGGTCTTCCTCTAGTGTTTTTGCCATTTCTTTAGATATGTGTTCATTTGTTTTCGTGTCGTGTCTGTTATAGAACGTGGTGCCTCAGGAGTCTATCCTGGGACCTCTATTATTTCTAATATTCATAAATGACCTTCCTGACAAATTGTCTGTGAGATGGGTATATATGCTGATGCAGCATATATACCCATCTCACAGACAATTTGTCAGGAAGGTCATTTATAAATATTAGAAATAATAGAGGTCCCAGGATAGACTTCTGAGGTACTCTTGCATTTATATCATATTGTTAAGATGTACGACTGTCCAGTACAACCTGTATTCTTCTCTTAAAGAAGGATTTAATTACATTGTGTATTTTTCCAGTGATACCATATAATCTGATTTTCCTGAGAAAACCTTCATGCCATACCTTGTCAAAAGCCTAAGATATATCTAGGGCTACCGCTCTACCCTCCCTTGCTTTGCCCAGTGAATGGTATATACGTTCAGAGATGCGCTTGTTATGATCTTTGCCTAAATCCATATTGGTCAGTCAGAAGTTTAGCAGCTGTAAGGTGATGGACTAGAGCTTGATTAATTATGGACTCAAATATTTTGGCGAAAAGCGAGAAGAGGCTAATGGTGTGATGATTTAATGGGTCAGTTCTTTCGTCAGAATTCTTGAAAACTTGTACCACAGAAGCAGTTTTTCAGCAGTCAGGAAAGTAAGATTTGTTAAAGCATGGGTTGTAAAGTTTGGAGAGAACTGGAGCAACCTCAGCAGAGCATTTTATTAATATCACAACCGGGATGAGATTGGATCCACATGCTTTCGAGGTGTCTAGATTGTTTATGATAGCATGCACCCGAGAAGGAGTGATTTTCAGATCACCTAGTGTGGCGTCTGTCTGCAAAGAAAAATCAGGAAGGAAGTGGTTTGCTGGGTTCAATGAGGAGTTCGAGGCAAACTGACTGGCAAGCATGTTAGCCTTCTCGGTTGCTGAGCAAACAACCACATGATTGTTTAATAGGGGGGGAATTTACTACACCGTTGTAGATTTTCCAAAATTCACAGGTTCCTAATTACTGTTCTTCGATGTGTTTTCTGGTGGTTTCAATATATTCTCTCTTAGCTGTTACTATTTCTCTCTTACAATTGTTTCTAGCTTCTATGTACATCTGTCTGTTTGAACTGGACTTATGTCAGTTAAATCTGCAGTACACATGCTGCCTTGGCAACTACACAAGTAAAAGTAAACCATTGATGAGAGTGGGGCTTTCTATAGAATTTTCGCATGGGAACATGTGCTTCAATTGCTGTTTTGAACCATTCAGTGGTCTCATTTGCACATTGTTCAGTAGGAAGAGAAAAGATATTTCGCCATGGGGCATTTCTAATGAGATTCCTGATTGCTTCCCAGTCAGCCTTTTTATAATACCTTGTTGTTTTGAGCAATGGCTCTTCAGTTTTGGGGCAAGAATTTAGGGTGATTTCCACCATTATCAGCATTTCTGAGTGGCATTTGTTACACAATCATCAGGAACTGTGGTTATGAATAGATCTAGAAGTGAGGCATGTTGATCTTGCTGTTCTGGAAAACGTGTTGGAAATGTAACTGTCTGTGATAGGGAATGAGATATAGAGAAGCTATGTTTTTACTACTAGGTGCGTCCATGTAAGTAGAGAATCCAAGCCAGTTACTGTGGTGGACATTGAAGTCACCAAATACATGTATGTGTGCACTAGTATCGAGGGAAAGTGCTGTATCTATGCTGTCAAAGACTTTGTTTATTAGGGTACAGTCCTGAGTCGAGGGAGAGCGGTAGAGAAAATACAAGTAGCTAATATGCTGTATGTTCAGTCTGAAGCACATAAAGACCCTATTGTCTGATTCTAGGTTTGTTTCTCTAGTCAAGGGTAGGGTGTTTCAAATATAGACTCCAAATCCTTGTTATTCTAAATCACATTCTCTGACACCAGCAACCATATTTGTTCCTAAAATCCAGCAAGACTAAAAACTTTAAAGATTTTATACTCATTCAGAACATTGTACAATTCTTCACTCATTCTTGAACCTGTGTATGGCACCAGGCAACAGAACAGCTCTGCGCTGTCTAAAGTCATTTGAAAGCCAATGACCTGTCCAACTCAGAAAGGGAGCATTATCTGTTATAAGTGTCCAAATGTCTGTAGTTCATAAAATGCTGCTAATTTCAGCAAGAGACAGTTAAATTTTTGTTTTACTTTCATAAATATTTCAAATTATTTTACAGTGAAGCACTTTTTTGATGGAATGCTGTAATTTGAACAAAGCTTACCCAATGTTAGATGTTACAGAACATGGTTGAATATCAATAGCAATCATTTTTCTTATCAAATAATGGATCTCTTGTGACCTATGATCATTAGTATTCCAAAATTTCTTTTAGATCAATATTGATTCTATAATAGTTTGGAGGCTTGTAGTTGCTGCCACTGGAATGTATGTCCCTGAATATTCATTGTGCTTCCTTTTTTTTATCTGCAACTTTTGCTTCTTTTGAATAAGATGGTTGAGTCATTATAAAAGATTTTGCTGATTTACCACCTTTTGATGTGATAAATTGACATAACTTGCAAGCAACTGTGTTCTTATTCTTGGGATTGACATCAAAATACTTCCAACAGAAACTGGTTGTCATAATGGTTGAAGGTTGTTGCCTTCAGTATTTAGTTAATTTTTTTACACATTGAAATTACATACATCTAATTAGTAATTTATCTCAATAAAATAAACATTATCAAAACCAGAAAAATAAAAATATATATGTAATGGTAGCAAGAGTCTTTGGACTCTCGCTACCATTACATATATATTTTTATTTTTCTGGTTTTGATAATGTTTATTATTATTATTATAAAATATGACTGATGAAGAATGCTTTAATTTCAGTTTGCATATTGTTGCAATTTACTGTAAAATTCCTCAACATGAAAACTGAAGGATGACATAATAATTTTCTTTGACAAATGATTTAAAGTAAAAAATAATGTTAATTCGATAGGAAGAGAAAGAAGAGACATTTTCTATATGCTTACATCTATTTGCCTCAAATTCAGTGCAGTTGTAAAAATTTACATGTTAACATTGTGTTATGCCCGTTATTTGATAATATGGTGTAGATGATGCATGTATCTTCTATAAATTTTCACCAGCAAGTAAAAAAGGAAGTTAACTTGTTTTCATTTACAATATAATTAATATTAGTATCATTTATGGCAACAACATTTTCTGATAAATCAGCATTAGAAAAACTATTAATCGGCTGATTATCAAAGGCCGGTAATCGGCCAATTTGATAACTGGTACATCCCTAATACTGTATATTTTTTAATAGTTTCTGGAATTTTTTTTTTCTTTTTAGATCCATGATGCTAGGTTCGGTTGTGGGTGTATCACTGATTGTTTATTTTGAGTTTTAGTTTTTTAATCAGTAATGCTTCTTTTAATCTTAAGTTACTGGGTGGCTAATATTCTTGGTTGTGGTATGTTCTTTGATTTGGATATGCAGCAGTCCGACTTTACTTGCTATATAGTATTTGTTGCATATTGCACATTGAATCTGGTATATTGCGTGTGTGCATCTGCACAATCCTGTGTTTTTGATGGGGTAGTTTGGTAAAGTACAAGGATTGTTCTCAAGTAGCGTTTTGGTTTTGGACAAATGTCTTTATGTTGGGCCATGTGTGTAAGCTGTATGTCTAAATGTTTTTTTTTTTGTGGATGGCCTTTCAGATAGCTGACGTTATCTTATTGAAATGTGGCAGTTTGTGAAAGCAGGTGTTAGTGTGTGTGTGGATGGTTTCTGCCTGATGTCTTTTGCTGTAAGGTGTTTGTGGGGTATCTGTTCTGTTTGAGGACTTGTTGAAAGTGTCTAATGGAAGTGATTGTGTCCATTTCTTTTGTGCACTTTTTGCTACGAATGCGGTTTGCCTCATTTATAGCATAGCCCATTTTAGCTTTGCTGATTTGTGGTTCATGAAAATGTCCCAATAGGTGTGTTTCCTATAGAAGTAAATCTGTGGGGATTTGCATTTTGAAAGTTAATAAATATTTTATTAGCTTTTTCATGAGATGATGTAAGGATGAGAATATCATCCACATATCTTCTGACGCTGAATTGGTAGTTATGAAGTGTGTCTTGTTCTAGTCTATTCATGTATGTTATGGCCAGTAGTCCTGAGTGGTTAGACCCCATGGTTAGGCCTGATAACTGCTCGTATGTTTTTGTTTGTATTGAAAGTGTGTGTTGTCTAATATATACACCACTCCATGTCATACAGAACCCCTGACAATACAACATATTTGTTCTGATGCTGTGTTAAACCAGAGCTCCCCCACAAGGGTGTGTAAATGTACAAAGTGGAAGAAAATGGCGAGGAATTTAGTAAACTTAGAGAAAAGAAAAAACATCTACACACACAAACAAAATAAATATCCAAAAGAAAAATGTTTCGAATAAGTATTAATAGTATTTACATATTAAATTGTAATTTAAAAAAAGAAAAAAAAAATGAAAACACACATACGCATACATAAAAAGAGAAGAAACAGTACTTTATATTATATGTATAGAAAAAAAAACGAAACAGAAAATAACATACACATGTGCAGTGCACAATGAGAAAATGTATTTAAGTAATTAATAAAAACAGTGATATGCCGTAATCGCGATGAAAAATGATTGTGAAAAACAAAGTTGTGTGAAATTTTTTGTTGAGAAAAAAGAAAAAAAGTGTTGATTTAAGTAGGAAATAAGAAAAGAGAAAAAGAAAAAAGTAGATGTTATCACTGTCGTGACAGTATTGTTGTTTAGAAAATTGATTAGACTGTGACATGACTAAAAGCCGCAGAGTTGTTGTTATTTTGTGATTTTGCATAATCATAAATATTTTTCTGGATTGTTTGCAAATTGAATTTCTTGGCTTTATTGAGAAAAAAAGCAAACAAAAGAGAAACAACGGACATACCTTGAACAGAGATTGGTCTTGGTGCGGGGATTGAGTTTTGTGAAATTTTGTTTTGTGGTTTGTCTTTTCATAATTTGACTGTGAACTGTTTTATTGCTTGAGTAATGTATGTAAATGTATTTTAAAATTGTAAATCTAATTACGGGATGTATTTGTTTTTAGAAAGCTGCGCACTGTATACTAATTAAATTAAAATAAACAGATAGTAAGCTAGATTAAGAAATTTAAAGAAAAAAGTATTGACGGTTAAATTGAAATTTTTAATGTATGGTCAGCATATAAGATTAGAATTTTAGAGATTGGTAGACAATATTGTATTTAAATAGGCGGTTATATTTATATATTGTATTTAAATAGGCGGTTATATTTATATATTGTATTTAAATAGGCGGTTATATTTATATATTGTATTTAAATAGACGGTTATATTTATATATTGTATTTAAATAGGCGGTTATATTTATATATTGTATTTAAATAGGCGGTTATATTTATATATTGTATTTAAATAGGCGGTTATATTTATATATTGTATTTAAATAGGCGGTTATATTTATATATTGTATTTAAATAAGCGGTTATATTTATATATTGTATTTAAATAGGCGGTTATATTTATATATTGTATTTAAATAGGCGGTTATATTTATATATTGTATTTAAATAGGCGGTTATATTTATATATTGTATTTAAATAGGCGGTTATATTTATATATTGTATTTAAATAGGCGGTTATATTTATATATTGTATTTAAATAGGCGGTTATTTATATACTATTTTTGAGGAGTGATTCTCAAAATTTTTTTTTCTTCGTTTTGATTTTCTTTTGATCACAAGTAGAATCAACATGAGGCACAATATAGGGAGCTTTACACATAAAATATCTGGGTCTTTCTGCAGAACTATGAGCACAAGTGCTATTTGCAGTTTCTAACTTGGGGGATACTGTGAAGATGTGAACAGTGCCGCCCTGCCTGAGTCCAAGTACTAGTTGCAGTTCCCGACTTTGAAGAAGATCTGGAAAACCTCCCAACACAGCGTGTCGGTGATAATGTTTGCGAATCACCCAAAGGTGACATGAAAAATAAGGGGAGAATAAAATAAAAAGGTTGTCAAGACATAACAATTAATAGGTGAATTGTAGTCCCAACCGAAAATAACAAGGTACCATATTAAATGAGATATTTTGGTAGATGATAGAAGATATCTTGAAGCTGATCAGAGGAAATATTGTAGGTAGAGGTTTTCTATTTTGCTACCCAAAACATTGCCTGGAGCAAATAGAAATCTTTTAGAGTAAAATCAGTAGAAAAAAATTAGACAGAGCGTCAGATATTAGAAACACCTAAGGAAGAAAGAGGTTCAGAAAATCGTCAGATGAGGGGTCATCGAGTTTGGCAGAGAGGCAAATGAGGCCTTTATGACAGAAAAGTTGGCTAGATTAAACAGCTAATATTGATCATAGGAGATTGTACCCTACACCCAAAAGAAATATGCCATGAGATCTGGTCTGATTAAAATTGAGTCAGTTTGTAAAGGGTAGTAGAAAAATGTATAAACAGTTTGAAAAACGCGCTTGTTATGATCATTGTAATATTTTAAAAAATAGAATGTTATCATAGCAAAATAAATATTTACAGAGAAAGTTATTTGTTAAGGTGTTTAATAAATTAAAGAATGTAGAACATAAACAATAATTTAAAATAGATTGATCTCTAGAGTTTGACAACTCTTACGTAGAGGTCATTATAAAGTGACATGCACTTTAGGTAGAGTTTTGGGAAAAGATATGATGATTTGAGGAATCAGAGATCAGAAGCAAGAGAGAGCAGTCAAGGATCGGGGGTGAGAGATAGCGGATAGAGTCTTACGGTAAAGGCTCCCAGTAGTTTGAACTGTTTTATTCCTTGAGTAATGTATGTAAATGTATTTGTTGGTGGATGGGGTTCTAGGTTTATTCATGTTTCTTTTTTGGAGATTTGTCATGATTGAGGTTTTGGGGTTTGTGGAGCAGGTCGGTAGACTTGGTTGGAGCAGGACAGAGAGAGAAAATAAGAGAGAGGAAATGACAAGAATTTTTTTTTTTTTTTGTGTGGCACATGATAAGGTAAAGCCATAACAAGTATGGCATCGAGAGGCCCTACCAGAAACTACTGTATGATCCAGAATCCATTCACCAGCCTCCTTAGTGGTTAATCCAAGGTTTGGGTCCCTGACTATCAGGCGGGTAACGTCGGCTCAGATGAAACGTTTACCTCCAGCACCCTTACTAGTGACATGACCACAAGGATAGACATAGAAACAGAAATTTTCTGACATCTCAGGCAACTCTTTACAAAGTACTACCGACTTGGAAAGCAGCTTTTTCTTCACTCTTTGTAAGAAAAATCACTCATTCGAAATGAGGACTGAAGGACAAAAAAAGGAGAAGCGAAAGTTACTAGAGCTGCTGATAACATATCCACATGCATTATCTACTCTCTATTGAAAAAAAAAATAAATAAATAAATAAACTAAAATAATAAAAAAAAAAGGTTAGAAGGGCTTATTAATATCTACTTAGTATAAGTCCGTTGCCCCATTCACGGCTTAGGATAGTACTTGAAGATAGTCTCCCCTCCCATGTTAAAGCATGGATACTTTTTGTCTTTATCTAAGGTCGAGCTGGGATGTTAAACCGTTCCAGCTCCACCCCATAATAAATATGCTATAATAGAACTTTTATCAAATTGAAAAAGTCTGGTTATTTTTAACTCGTTTAAAAAGCTGGTTAAGAAGTAATACCTTTAGGTTTATGTATTAACTTTAGCTAGAAGTAATGCATACTTAAGAAAAAAAAAATACAAAAAAGCCGCATGTTTTTGAGTTCAGATAATATGCAAATATAATTTGGGAAATGTTCAATTTCATGGGAGACTTTTTTTTTCGTTTTAAATATAAGAAAAAGTATTGGTTAATAATAGTATTTTTGACAAAAAAAGATTTAGGAGAAAGATAAGAAAACAAGACAAATATTCAGGATTAAAGTCAAACCTGTGATCAGGAAAAAGAGAAAAAATACAAAATAAAAAATTAAACATGTTAGTGTTTTTAGATTAGTAGGCTGAAAAAGTTACGAACAGAAAAGTTTCTTAGCTTTTGGGACCATAGCGTTCGACTTAGCTTGGAGGCGATAGCTTAAAGAGGACGAATGCCAACCAGTCAGTCAGTCTGCTTTCATGCCGATATTTAAAGGGTATGTTGGGTGGCGGTGGTCGGGGGGGTGGTGATCTTAGTGAGTTTTGTATTTTTATTTATTTCTTTTAAATTCAACATTGAATTATCTGTCTAATGCCAGAATGCTCGACCACCCCATAATAAATATGCTATAATGGAACTTTTATCGAATTGAAAAAGTCTGGTTATTTTTAACTCGTTTAAAAAGCTGGTTAAGAAGTAATACCTTTAGGGTTACGTATCAACTTTAGCTAGAAGTAATGCATACTTAAAAAAAAAAAAATACAAAAAACCTGCGTGATTTTGAGTTTAGATAATATGCAAATGTAATTTGGGAAATGTTCAATTTCATGGAAGACGTTTTTTTAGGATTTGAGAACGGATGTAGCGTATGGATTTATTTACGTCGACTTTTACAAAATTATTGCTATTTTGGCTTCTTGCGTGTTGATTGGGCTTTTTCGTATAAAAAGCGAAACTAATTCAAAGCTAACACAGTTCTCGGCATCGCGCCGGGAAACGTCCAGAAACAATCAGCTTTGATCAATCTTGTATATCAGACAATTGCTATTCAATCTGGAAAATTGGGAGCTGGTTTCCCCCTCCCCAACAGCTGTTGAGGAAAAAAACAGTCAAATTTGGGTAAACAAACGCAAACGCAGCTAACTGCGTGACTTCTATTTGACCTTCTTAATTAGGCCAAATGGAAGTAGCACAGTTAACTTTTATTGCGGACACCTGTTTTAATAGTTAAATAAATAAATTCAAACGTGTCTCCATTGTGTGTCATGGTGACCCAGTGGTTAACGTCGCACGTTTTTTTTTTTCACACTTCAATTCCCAACTTTGCCTAAAGGGTTCGATCCTCATACTCACCTACCAAAATTTTTTTTTAAATTTTAGTTTAGTTTGATTTACCCAAAACCACACACACCTCAAAACAACTGGGCATCGCGGGGTACCCTCGCTAGTATATATATATATATATATATATATATATATATATATATATATATATATACACACACACATATATATGTATATATATATATATATAAACCCATATATGTACACACACACATATATATATATATATACACA
>NC_136511.1:92406365-92411365 GCF_053919585.1 Euprymna scolopes | reverse complement strand
TTATGTATTTTTAACTGGCCTTTCCGATGTAGCCATCGGATTTTAGAAAAAATAAATAACAAAGGAACAACAAACATAATTGCAAAAAACCCTTGTTCAAAATTATTGGCACGGCTTTGTTTTTCTTTTAGTATCAGTATAATATCAATCAATTTCCGGTTTACGTGCTTTCTGAACTTTTTTATAGCCATATTATGCTTGTTTAATGCTAATTCAGTGAATAATTTTTTTCAGATAATTTTTAGATAGCGATTTATTTAAACTATTATAAGTGACTAAATTATAATTTTCAATCACCATGGTTAAAACTAAGGAACACAGCGAAGACGTCAGGAAGCTTGTTGTAGCATGCCATACCAATGGGGAGGGCTATAGCATGCCATACCAATGGGGAGGGCTATGATAAGATTTCAAAGAAGCTAAACCTTCCCAAATCCACTGTTAGAGCCATAATAAACAAGTTCAAATCGCAAGGCCACGTTATGAGTTTAGAGGGTAGAGGGAGAAAAAGGATTCTTTCCCCAAGAGATGAACGGAAAATTGTTCGACAAGTAAAACAAAACCCAAGGATCTCTGTTGGGGAGATTGTTGATGAACAGAGCACCTCTGGAGTGAATGTATCTCGACATACAGTTGGTAGAGTTTTGAAGAGAGCTGGTTTAAAAGCATTTCGTCCGAGAAAGACTCCCTTATTGAAGCCTATGCACCTGAAAGCAAGGCTAGCCTTTGCAAAACGTCATATTGATGAAGATGTTGCATTCTGGAAACGTGTTCTATGGACTGACGAAACGAAAATAGAGTTATTTGGCCATAATAAAGTGTCTTATATTTACAGAAAATCTGGCGAAGCTTTCCTGCCTAAGAACACCATACCCACAGTGAAGCACGGTGGAGGCAGTTTGATGTTTTGGGGATCCTTTGCTGCCTCTGGACCAGGGCGACTTGTTAAGGTCACAGGTAGCATAAAAAAGGAAGATTATGTTAAAATATTGGATGAAAACCTGAAAGACTCTGCTAAAGAGCTCTCACTTGGTCGTCGTTGGTGGTTCATGCAAGATAATGACCCAAAGCATTCGGCTAAACTGACTAAGAAATGGCTTGAGGACAATCATATTAATGTTTTGGAGTGGCCATCACAAAGCCCAGACCTTAATCCAATTGAAAATTTATGGAGAACATTAAAATTGAGGGTAATGCAAAGGAAGCCTAAGAATCTTATTCAATTGGAGGATTATTGTCAGGGAGAGTGGGCTAAAATTACTACTGAAGAGTGCAACAACTTGGTTGTAAACTATGAAAAGCGACTGAGGAAGGTAATCAAGGCCAAAGGCTATACAATTGATTATTAAATAAATCATGCCAATAATTTTGAACAAGGGTTTTTTGCAATTATGTTTGTTGTTCCTTTGTTATTTATTTTTTCTAAAATCCGATTGCTGCATTGGAAAGGCCAGTTAAAAATACATAATATACTTTGTTATTTTCTTTAATTTAATCCCTTTTTTAGAATTTATTAGACAAAATTTAACTTTTATTTTACCGTGCCAATAAATATGATCATCACTGTACATACATATATATATACATACATATATATACATATACAAACATATATATACATATATATATATATATATATACATATACACATATGTATGTATGCATATATTCATACATATATATACAAATATATACATATATATTGACTTATATATATACATATATATATACATATATATATATATATATATATCTACACATATATATATATATATACATACATATACATATATCTACACATATATATACATATACATATATATGCATATACATATAGATATATATATATACCTATATTTATATATATAAATATATATACATATATACTTATATACATATATACACATATATACATATATATATACATATACATATACATATATATGTACATATGTATGCATATATATACATATATATATGTATACACATATATATATATATATATATATATATATATGTATGTACATAGTAAGTTATACAATATATATGGCGATTAAGCTACACTGAATATTCCACGTTTCATCCACTTTTGGACTCTTCAGGTTTATGATGAAGTCCTATGTGAATAAATGAAGCAGTTATATGTATATATATATATATATATATATATATATATGTATATATATATATACATATATATACACGTATACATATATATACATATATATATACATATACATATATATACTTGTATATATATACATATATATATATACTTGTATATATATACACATATATATATACATATATATACACACATATATATACACATATGTAAATACATATATATATACATATATATAAATACATATACATATATATATACATATACATATATATATATATATATATATATATATATATATATATATATATATACATACATATGTATATACATTTGCATTCCTCGGAAGTAAGGTTAATTCATCAGCATCACTTGATGATGAGGTATTGAGCAGAATTTCAAAGATGACTGATGCCTTCGGCAAACTGCGGTCAAGAGTATGGAATGAAAGAGGTTTGACTCTAAAGACCAAAATCTCAGTTTAACGTGCAGTGATTGTTTCGATACTCCAGTATGGATCGGAAGCATTGACCCCATACCGTAGACAGATTAAGCAACTGGAGACATTCCATAAGCTTTTCCTTTGCAGTATATGTGGATTAACATGGAAAGAGAAGGCCCCTAATTCGGGATTGTTTGCTAGGTGCGACATTTGTAGTATTGAGGCCTTTATGATGAAGTCTTAGCTTCGGTGGGCTGGTCACCTTGTTCGCATACAGTCAACTGAAAGCGGGTAATCAAAATGTGGGTCGTCCATTTCTGAGGTACAGGGATAAGCTGAAAGACAATCTTAAGCACGCAGGCTTGAACCCAAAAACATTTGAAGAAGATGCTGCGGATAGAAAATTGTGGAGGGAAAAATGTTTTGCGGGCATTAACACAAACATTGACACACGGCTATCGAATCAAACAAATCTTCATAGAGCAAGAGTAGAAACAGCACCTTTCCAGCCTGTATCCTGTGAGTCGTGTGGCTTGGTTTGTGGGTGCAGAGCTGGCCTGGTGTCACACATGCGGCACAAGCATTGAAGACAGAGGGAAACAGAGCGAATGTTTGGCCCTTATGCATCGAACATGACGGGAGAGTCCATTATATATATATATATATATATATATATATATATATATATATATATATATATATATGCATATACACATGTATATATATATATATATATATATATATATATATATACATACATACATGTACACACATATATATACACATATATATACCTGTATGTATTGCCCTTTTTTAAAAAAAAATGGTTGAAAATTTTATATCTATATCATTAATTGCTAGATGAAGATAATGTTTTTAAATTACTACAAAATGTACATTAGATAAAATAAATCCAAGGTAATTTTTTTATTCAATTTAAATACAATTTTTATACCTTACTTTGTAAAATGTATAAAAGTTCACTTTGGAGATAAATAAATTTAAAATTGAATCTTGTACCTTTATTTTTAAAGCCTATAGGAAAAACATTTTGTTTAACCATTTTCATGCCTTGAATGAAATGCTTTTCTAACTTGTATCTTATCTTTTTAAGATTATATTTGAAAACTCTCCTTCTCTCTGTTTCAGTTTGTATTTCTCCTCACACCAAAACTCATTTTTGCAACCCACTCTTTGTATTATTACAGGCCTGAATATTCTCTGTTTCAGGTGGTATTTTTCCTCACACCACAACTCATTTTTTGCAACCCCCTCTTTGTAATACAAGTCTGAAGAATGAGAAAATCTGAATTTTTTCAACAAAAACTTTAAAATAACTTTTTTAGATTAAATTGTAAAACTTTTTTCAGAATAGAATATCTTTAAAATTTAATAAGGAACATATTTCATACAGGTTTCATTAACAAACTTTCAGTACATAACGAGAAAAATAGAGATATTCTTATTACTATTTAAAACATTTTGTGTCCTGTTCTTTCGCGTGAGGACTAATATATATATACATATGTATATATAGTTATACATATATATATACACATATATATACATACATATATACATATATATATACATACGTATATATACGTACATATATATACATATGTGCATCTTCTATCTATATATATAAAAGCGAAAATGTATGCATGTATGTATGTATGTATGTATGTACGCTTTTCCTCAATGTCCACAAAAGCCTTCTTTCAGAGAAGTGCTCGCTCGCTTCACAACTTCTTAAAACTTTTTATATCATCTATAAATTGTAATATCTCACACGTAACCACGGAGCTCGCCTGTCTATTTAATTTTATTGACTTTCAAATGTTAATTAATTCCCCATTTCCCGCATCGGCACGCGTTACATTCGGTTTTCGGTATCAACAAAAAGCGAAACTTGACTCTAATTACTGGCCGAAAGCCAGTGGTCTCTAGAGAGCTAAGTAATGTTTGGTCAATGTCGACTTCGTCATATCAGACGGTAGCTTTCATTTCGAGGCGAGACACTCCCCCTAATAAGCAGGGAGCGGGTTTTTAAAAGCAAACAAACCGATTGATTGACCTCATTAAAAACTGTCCCGCACAAAATGCTAACTGCTGAATACCTATCGCCGTCACGTCAATCAAAAACGCGCACCTGTTTTTTTTTTTCACACTTTACTATTTTCCAACTGCGTGTCAAGGCTTCGTTTTTTTTCACGGGCACCTGTTTTTTTTTCACATTTCGGGTTTTTTTCACACACACCTACAAACACCCGGGCAACGCCGGGTACCCCTTTCTAGTATATATATAAAAGCGAAAATGTATGTATGTATGTATGTGTTTTTGTATGTCTGCTAAAAACTGTCGACAGAAAAAATTCACAAACTTGGTCTGATATGAAAGCCCCATCCTTCGCCCGACAAATATGGAAAAAT